>NC_090800.1:4838095-5140476 GCF_036512215.1 Solanum lycopersicum
TTTATATTTTGTCCAGAATTTCGAGATCTTTTTCTTCACATTTTCATGTTTAGAGAACAATGTATATCTCGCTCTCTAGTTGATTGTTACTTTGTTGAATATTCTGATAAAAGTATATTGTTGTTTTTTAACTAGATAAAAACCTTCATTTGAAAATCTTACATAAATCAAAATTATTAAATATGGATCAAGATACGTGCCTTTAATTAATGAATTTGATGCATGCATCTAGTTTCATTGGATGTATTCGATCTATTATATATGTATATGTGATACATATTTTGTGACTTAGATGTATTAATTATGTACCAATTATATGCATCATTTATAATATATATGTATTTGAAACTTGTTACGTATATGAAGTGTGTATTCAATTATTTGATATTATCAATGAAATTTGAATCGATAAATATGTTTTTTGGCTTTAGTGGGTCTGCATCAATGAATTTGTGATTATTATAATTCCACAAAGGCCAAATCCATCGGTGGCCTCCTAAATTTGACATCAATTTTCATTTAGACATCTCAATTAAGCGATGTTAATTTTAGACACCTCATTTAGGGTTCTGTTGTGTTATTTTGACACTTTTCTGACAATAAACAAAAAAGTAAAGGAGAGTTTAATACACTCGTTGATGACGAGGCAAATAATCAATTAAATAATTACACGTGTTATTTTCAATTAAAAAAAATTATAAAATCTATTTAGTAAATAAATTAAAAATATTATTTTAAGAAAATCTCTTATTTCATTACACTCAAAATCTCTTTTGTATTTTTTTCAATTTTTTTTCTTTTATTATTATTCATATTTATTGATCTTCTTTCTTTTTAGTATCGTTCTTTGGAAAGGAAAGAGGGAGAGGAAGAAAAAAGAAGAGAATAAATATGAAATTTGAGTGTTGATATCCATTTTCTCGGCAAAAAATGGAGGGAGGTAATGATAGATTTAGATAAGTAATACAATGAAGAAGAAGAAAATGACTTAAAAATGAATTTGAATAAAAAATTTGACGTCCATTGAAGGAATTTAAGCTTGAAAAAACGATAAGGGGTGGTGGCTTCAAAAATAGAGAAGAAGAAGAGAAAATAAAAGGGAATTTTTTTCTTCAAAATGTCAATATTTAACATGTAAGAGAATTCATTTAGCAACACTTTCAATATTTAGTAAAAATGTAAAAAATAAAATAAAATTGTTATGTATCTTATTTATATTTTTGTTATTTATTTTTATTTAAAGAATACAATTTTTATATAACAGATTGAAGGAATTTAGAGAAAAGAATTATTTAAAAAAGGGACAAATTCTTAAAAATCTCATAAGTTACATCTTATCAAAATAGATCAACTTCCATCTCGTTTTTCTTTTTTCACCATCTTTTAAAAAATACACCTCTCACCATTATTTAAAAAAAGTTCAATATCTAATTTTCTTAATTTTTTTTTGTTTCTACAAACTTTTATTTACCAAAATAAATATTCAAACTTTCACTATTTATTGTTATGAAAATCACGAAATTAAAGAATTACCACATCTATAAAATTTTCAATATCTAATTTTCACTATCTATTGTTATAAAAATCATGGAATCAAAAAATTCAATATTCAATTTTCACTAATTATTGTAATGAAACTTTATGAGAATACCTTATGGTTTTATATATTAATTTAATTTTTTTTAATTTAGAAATTTTAACACCTATAGTTTTATCTATTATTTGACATTCTTTTCACATAGTGTATTTGTAATTATTTTTCAGAATTTTGTATCCCTGCTTAAATCGTATTCATTCCAATATGTTTACCATTTGCATTTGTATTCATTCTAGTTTTCATGTTGCATTTTATATAATGAAACTTGTATTTCTTTATTAGTTTGTATTCATTGCAATAGGTATGCCAAATAAATATGTATCTATTTAAAAACATATTTCTATTCGTATATTTTTTAAACTGTATATTTATTTTTCTCTTTAGAGTCTTGTTTCATTTCCTAAGTCATATTCGTTCTAGTTTTTATATTTTATTTTGCATAATGATGTATAAAATAAATAAATAATATGATAGAAAAGTGAGAATGATAAATAAAATTGAAGAGTACGAGAATATTTATTGCAATCATTCTTAAATAAAATATAAAGGTTAATAGCATACATACTAGTTTGAATACGAATTAAGAAAGGATACAAAAATTAAAAGAAAACTATAAAAACAAATAAACAAATATAAAGTTGATCTTCTTATTAATAAAATAAATAACTAGCTGACATACTTTTGGGATGAATACAAATTAGGGACAAATACAAGATTCATAAACTATGCAACATAAGATTTTTAATAAATACAAATATTGATAGCATACACAGCGATTTGAATACAAATTGAGAAGGAATATTAAATTCTTAAAAAAAACTATAAATACAAAACAAACTAATAGAAAATTATTCTTCCTTAACTTGGTCTTCAACAAGTTTTTTGAAATCTTCTACACCCAATTTTTTTTCTTTTATTAATAGTGTATTTACATTGCTGACATTACTATCTTGAATTTGAATGCGGATAAAATCACGAAGAAACTTAGCTCTTCTATCTTAAACTATTTTAGTTGCACAAATTATATTTTCTAATAATCTTTGAGTAATGCATAAATCAAAGAGGCATTTTTGAGGATACATCTTTTTTGAAAAATAATGACATTTTTGACATTTTTACTAATGTTTTTAAAATATGGAGGTTTTCATTAAATATGTTAAATTTTTTTTGACTAGTTTGCTAATTTTTCCAAAATAAAATTAAAAATGGCTAAATTAAGTCTTTCACGCGCTATTGTTGAGTGTATCACACTGACTTTGACATGTCAGCAAAAAGTATCAAAATGACACAACAGAACCCCACATGAGGTGTCTAAGTAAAAATTGGTGTGAAGTTTAGGGGGTCACTGATGAATTTGACCTTCCACAAAAGTGTGATACACAATGATCTCGTTGAAATATGACCAGATTACATGACAAGAACGTCTTAAATTGTGATCCTAAGTGATGACACTTTGTTTTTTTAATAGAAGTCTTTGTTTTTCAATAGAGTCTAACTGAAATTTGAAACTTGGATAAAGATCTATAGCTTGACTGGAATTTGAAACTCTTCACACGATCTTCTTTGAAGATGACATAGTTGATTGATCGATGAAGAAAACAAACCCTATAAATGATAAACATAGAGAAAATGGTTGAGTTTTTAAATGTAAAAGTAAAAGTAAAACGTTAATTGTAGAGTTAAAATGTAAAGATAATTAGAGTGTGTTTGGTATGAAGGAAAATATTTTCTGAAAAATGTTTTTCAATTTTCTCATGTTTGGTTGGGATAAAAGTTTTGAAAAATGTTTTTCAAATCAACTCATTTTCCTCAAAATTAAGGAAAATGACTTCCCTTCAAAATTAAGGAAAACATTTTCCAAAACTCTCATCTAATTTTAAATTACATTTTTTTGGGAAAAAAAACAATTCAAAAATAAAATTCAATTTTATTTTTTTACCCGATCCCTAACCCTCCCCCCCACCCCCCATATAAAAATTATTTTTAAAAAATATTTTCAATTTCATAAATTATTTTTTACTCTAGTAAAAATAAAATATGTCTATCAAAAACATTTTTCATTCATAAATCAAACACAAAATCATTTCCGTAAAATATTTTCTACTCACCAATCAAACATGAGAAAATAAGTCCAAAATCTACTTGTTTTCTAGGAAAACATTTTTTAGGAAAACATTTTCCATGGAAAAACATTTTCCATGGAAAAATATTTTCCTTCACACCAAACACACTCTTAATGAATTCTAATTTTAAGAAATATGGTTATCTGATTATATCTTCAATAATAATTGTTACAAAATATTAAAAGTGATAATATATGTAGTTGTTTGAAAGTAGTGATAAAGTTAGTACATATATTATAGTGATGTTTGTCTAGTAAGATAGTTTTCCCTATTTTATTTTGTATTACACTTACATTATTATAGATTTCATGATATAGAAAGTTAATCATCTACTTTGTAAATGTTTTGTTTTGTATTCATTTTAATATACCATTTAATATTATAGATTTAACGTATCAAACACTAATATTTAACGAAAACTTTTGTATTAATGTTGAATTTTCAATCTTTTTGAGGGTTCCTACTCAATTAACGTTTTAAAGTTTTAGCTTATCACAGAGATAAGTAAAATTAGATTTGATTCCCCCCCCCCCCCCCCAATTGTGAGAAAATCGAAAAAATAAAGAAAATTTGAAAAGAAAAATCAGCAAAATATTGAAATAAAAAGAATCAACTTTATGTTGATTTAATTATTGAGAAGTGTTAAATGACCAGAAAATTTGATCAGAATATAGTTGAAAAACTTAAAAACTATAATATTTTTTATTTAAAAATAAATTAATCTTTTTTTTATTTTTTAATTAAAAGATATTAAAATTAATAGGATAAAAGTATTTTTTAAAATATAAAATAACATAAAAAAAAATATCATTCTAGTCAAATCCTGACGAAAATTTTCCACTCAAACATAATTTTTTTCTTAATTATTTTTTAATATAATATCAAACCAACAATCTATATAGACCTCTAACTCCGCCCGTACATTTAAAACTTTGAAAACAAGAGCTACTCCTATGAGTAATGTATATTTATTAATTATAGAAACAAAAACTTGCCTAGTCATAAATATATACATATATATATAATTATAGAAACCTAATTGTACCAAACTAGACTTGTTTACTTTGGTATAGATCCAACATGATGACATTTATGCTTACGCAATGTGTTTACCTACGACACAATTAAATTCGACGGCGGCGGGCGCACCCAATCCTTAAATTCTCCGCCGCCTAACTACGCAAATTAAGGCCTTTACACAAAACAATTCCCTCTCTTTGTTCGTTCCGAACACGTTTAAGATTATAAGATGATATTTTTTTTGTTTTTATTTATTTTTTATAGTTATTTTTAATTATTTGTTTATTTTAATAAATTAAAAAGTAAGGTAAAATGGTAAACTAGTAAAAGTTTTTTTATCTACTTTATAATTAATAGGAGATAAAATAGTAATTTATTGTGTTATTAATTATTTTTTTAATAAGTGTGTCAATTTAAAAGTGGATAAGTAAATAGGTACGAAGTGAATAGTTGATTACTTTTTCTTTTTATATGTATATTAAAAATTTATAAATAAAAAATAATAATTTTTCTAATTTATTTGTTAAGGAAAGTTCTTCAGAGTTTTACAAATAAATGTGAAGACTTTAAAAAAGATTTAATTACAATGATAATATAAGAAAAAAAATAATTAATGTCTTCTTATTTTAGTAAGGTGGAAAATTTAATATTTTCTTTGTCCCTAATTACTTGTCTACTTTTGAATTGAAAACCTATTAAAAAAATAATTATTGACATAACGAGTTGACCTTTTCACCTCTATTAAAAATGAAGTAAATGAATTAAAAATCTAAGATTTTCAAAAAGTTCAATCTTTTTCAAATTAACTAATCGAGAGTAGAGTTGTCAAAATGGACTTAACCCGCTAGGCCGGTCCAATCCAACCATTGAATTAAATGAGGTTGAAATCAATTTTTTTAAACTCATTTATGAACAAGGCTTTTTAGTCAAACCTCATTTGGCTCGCTGGCCTCGTAAGTCCAGCCCGAAAGCCTCATAGGCTAGCCGTCAACTGTGAATTTTAAAAATATTTATTATATATATTTTAAGTAGTATTTTACTTACTAAGATTTTATCAATAAATATTTTTAAAATGTATCAAGACTATTACATATTTTTTACATTCTAGGGTCATTAGCCCAGTAAAATTTCGTGTTAGCCGAAATCCATTACTCAATTATAACTATGAACTTTTGACCTCTTTTACTTTTGTTTTTATATCTAATTTTTCACTTCATCTTTATTGTCTTATTTATAAAAATAGTGATCATGTAATTATTTTTGCTCCGATGATCTTACGAATGTTGTATCTTGGCAATTATAGATTTATTTTGTAAATATATTCACTGAACTATGTGTAATTAGTAAATGAATTTATGTATGTATTGATTTCGTGTTCATCCGATATCATCGTTCGTATATTTTCTAAGAGGAAAATGTTTCTCTTTTTTGATTGAAGGGTCAATCCGTGGTTCACTTAGGGTTGAATTTGACTGCTATTTTATAGACCCTTTAATTAAAAGGACCAATCTGTCCCAACCCGTTAACTTCTAGCCTGTAAGGATTGAAATGGGTTGGGTCAGCATATTTTGACAACTCATTGAGAAAGATGTATTGTTACCATGTATAAATATTCTAACAATAAAAATAATTTTTATTGCTTAGATAGACACATTAATAAAGAATGTTAAATTCCTTATCGGCATTAGTTAAGTGTCATTATATTCAATGTCGCTAAAGCTAAGGACATATACAAAAAGTGCTAATTGCCACTAAAAATACATACTCTGTTTAACAACAATTGCTAATTAATTGCCTCTAATACTCATTTTTTATATAGTAATTACTCATATAATAATATATATACAACTTTAATACATAATTATATATTATAAATATATTATTTTTAAATAATATAAATATATTACATATACGTACAACCATTTAACTAAAAAGTTTTGCTACGTGATACATTTATGTAAGATGCTCGAATATAAATATGTGGAACCCCAAAGGAAAAGTTCTTAAATATGGAGTAGTAATTGATATACAAATACTTTGCTGTCGATAGTGTCTCTATTTAATTTTGCGATCTACCACGTTTCAATTAGTAACTTTATTAGTTTCTCATTAATCGATGCAGTAGCAACTAGCAAGACTACTCCAAATCTGAACTAGAAAACTCACATCGTAACACTGAGTACGATTTTTTTTAATTGGGAGCGTCATCTCCGAATAAGTCATACAGTGCTTTATTCGAATTTAATCAGGATTTTAATACATATTTCGAACACCGTTCAATTTTTTGTTTATTAGCTTCTATCAATTAAAATAATTCCACTTAATCCATGTGAGTGAGCTTCTATACTAAGGTAAAATTGTGACAATTAGCCGATTCAAAATTTGAAATTTGAATATATATACTTTTTAGGATGTTAATAAGGTACTTAACTACGAATCCTCTCAAGAGTAAGACCTTTATTAAGTGCAAATAATTAAGACTTAATAGCATAAATCAATATATGTATAATAGATCTTTGCATATACATTTCTATTATTCTTCTAAGTATGAAATTACTATATAATATGAATTTTGATTTAAATGTAGCCTGGAGGGAAAGCCAAAAAAAAGAAGAAATATAGATGTATAACACTTCATCTTAATTCCAATTATTCCAACTATATATTGCTTTTTGCAATTAATTGCAAACGGCCACGGGCTATTGTACACCTTTAGTATTTAATGATTCATTTAACACAAAAAAAATAAAAAATTTAATTTTACATTACCTACGTTCCATATCTCCCATGCACAAAAATTAAATTCACGAAAATAAAGACCCCCCCCATTATATATATATATATATATATGTATGTATTCTACTTCCAATTTGTCATCACTCAACAAATTCATAATATTCCTTAAGACGATTTTTTGTTTTTATTTTTATAGTGTTCAAAATGCAATATCAAGAATCAAATTCATCTAGGGGGAATCACCGAACCACAAGGGTGAAGCGAAGGTCCTCGTGTTCGGACTCATTGGAGAGGGTGGTGAAGTTAGCATCCGTGAGCGCGGTCGTGATATTTAGCTCGAGTAGTTGTTGCATGTGTCATGCAATGAAGAGGTTGTTTTGTGAGCTTGGTGTGAACCCAACGGTGTACGAATTAGACCATGACCCTAATGGAAAGTCGATGGAGAAGGCTCTTTCCAAGCTTCTTGGGAACTCACCTGCAGTTCCAGTTGTGTTCATAGGTAGTGAACTGATTGGATCGATGGATAGAGTTATGGCCTCTCATATTAATGGATCTCTTGTCCCTCTACTCAAAGAAGTGGGGGCGCTTTGGCTTTAATTTCAAATATTGTGAATTTTATCGATGCATGGGTGGCTCTAGGTTAACGCAAGTGAAATCCACAAATGTTAAAAGGAGCCAAAATATGAAGCACTATATATTATTTATATATAATATAGTATAATTTTTGTGATTATAGTATCTAATAATAAATCTTCTTTTATTATTAAATTAAATAGTATATTTATCTTTTCAACAATTTTAGTTTTTATCCCTTTATATATAACCTTTTCCTTTTCATATTTATGGGGTGATTTCACTTTTTTATTCAATCTAGTTTGTCTGATTACTTTAATTTTTATTTGTCATATCTATACTTAAAGAAAATATTGATATTTCTTAATTAGGAGATTTTCGAGTAGTAAAGAGTTTAATATCATAATTTTTTAAAAATATTTTAATTATATTGATAAATTAAGTGTCGAAACAATATAATGTTATTATAACAAAAACAATTTTTAGCAGCATTAAATATTGACATTTATAAAGAGTGCTAAAGCTTTTACTGACATTAGTTAAATGTCATTAGATTCAACGTCGCTAAAGGCTTTAGAGACATATATAAAGAGTGACAATTGTCGCTAAAAATACATATTTAATAGTAATTAAAAGTTAATAATTACTAATAATCATTTTTGTTATAGTATCCGTACTCGATTGGGATGATTTATGGCTGGGATTTAATTATGGATACAAGTGCCAATTTTGGGTAAAGAGAAATGGGTAATAAGCTCTAATTAATAAAGGGACTTTTTTCATAAATAGATATACGATATAAGTTTTTATTTATCATAAGTGACAATACTATTAAACTTTTCAAAATACAGCTAGCCAGCAATAATTTTTCATGAGACCATCCAAAGCAAATTTTTGTTTGATTTTTTGAGCAAAATAGAAAATCGAGAAGTATTGAAAATATTTTATATTTTACGTAAATTATTAGTTTTGTTTTAAAATTATTGACAATTTTTAATTCTCCATTACTTAACTTTTTAAACTTAGATATATCATATGTCAAATGACTTAACAAGTGTTCTTAAACTCTTGTTATAAGAGCATGTGTCTCTTAAACTTGATAAGAATTTAGAGATATATTTCATTTTATTTTGCACGATCTAAAGTATATTAAATTTAACTAGTCAAGTAAATGAATATTTTAAAGCTGTCAATAATGTAAAAATAAACTAATAATTTGCATCTAGAAGAGTTTTCAATAAATTTGGATAGAAAATCCTATTCATTCCATATATTAATGAAGCTTGTTTCATTCAGAGTAGGTATAGAGAGGCTTACCTCTTCTGTTTTGTAGTAATATTTAATTATAAAATAACATCCACTCTTTAGACTTGGACGGTTAAAGAAAAATGTTCAAATATTTTTTTTATAAGTTGTATTGGTACTATAATATAGAGGGATAAGGCACAAGTATTATTTCAGTCTAAGTTCGAAATTTTAGAGATATATTTATATTATAATAAAGTTATATTATTTATTTGAATTTATTTTATTAATAATTTTCTATCCCTTTTCGGTCTATGTGACACTATCTTGTGTGTCCAATAATGGTTGACTTTTTTTTCAAATTAGTACCACATATATAAAATAAGTTCAGAAGGGTAATAAAACCTTAGTATAATATAAGTGTCTCTGAAACCTCAGACATAAATTGAGGAGACACTTGTACATTTTCCCAAATACAAAACATTACTTTTCATGATTATATAAGATCTTTTTAAGTAATAAAATAATAAAAGTGTGATAGTATTATATTGAGGACACATGAATAATACATATACATGAACACCAATAGCAAGTAAATATATAAATTTTGGCTATCTATTTTATCAAGAAACTATTAATTATATACACCTTCAACGATATTCTCCATTAATGATTATGTAATATAATTATTATTTAATTTAAGCTACTCACGATTTTCATATATCTATTGATAAATAAAAATAATTTTATCACTCATTTCTTAATATTCTTTTAGTGTTGGTTAGAAAATTTGTGTAAAAATTGAACAATTCCCAAATTGAGCATTAGACATGATTATTCGAGCACACTTAATTGACCACTTAGAGCACATAAAAAAAAAAGTCATGATCCAGACTGTCGTGAATGACACCCACATTAACCCTCGGGGAAGAGAACTGATACGCTCAAACTTACTTCTCAAATGAGAAGTAAAGCGATCGCGTCAAGTAAATAACCCAACTAGTGAGGTTGGGATCGTTTCCACGAGGAATATAGTCTAGACTTAACTTCAACTTGTTATTACTATTGTTCGGTTGATGACTTCCTTAGAAAGTAAAAACATAAAAAGGGGGGTTCTATCTCTAAATAAGTGAAAATAAACAACGAACTTGAAAGAGACACTTAACAACTTTTAATTTTGGGTTTTAATCAATTAATCAAAGTAACTAGGGTTTATGTGTTCCCCACAGGTTTATAACTTGATAATTCTAACTATAACAATTCTTTCCTAGTATCTTGCATGCAAAGTGATAAGTTATGTATTTCTAAATCCTTGGTCCGGCATCTAGAAAATCTCACTCCGCACCTTGGTCCGGCTACGTGTGTTGCTTTCCTAACCCTTATCTTTACCTCATATTAAGCATCGTATTCGATATTTGACTAAGTTATTACCTCGTACCAATCAATACTAGCCTATTAGATAGTATACACTAAATCTATGTTAATAATTCTTTTCCTATTATCTATGTCACGACCCAAATCGGGCCGCGACTGGCACCCACACTTATCCTATTATGTGAGCGAACCAACCATTCTAACCCCAATCGTTTACCAATAATAACAGAAAATAATGCGGAAGACTTAAACTCATTAATGGAAATCAATTAAATAACTTCTAAAAACTCAACAACTATTATTATCCCCAAAATTTGGAAGTCATCATCACAAGAACATCTATCCTCAAATTACTAATCTAAGAGTATCTAAGAAGCTAAAATACATAAAAAGCTAGTCCATGCCGGAACTTCAAGGCATCGAGACATGAAGAGGAAGATCCAGTCCAAGCTAGAAGCATTAGCTCACCCTGAAATCCGGAGTAATGAAGACTGACTAGAGTTGTGGTTGAGTTGAAGACGACGGCACGTTTGCTGCACTCCACAAATAATCAAAAAGAAAACATACAAGAAGGGGTCAGTACAAAACACAGGTACTGAGTAGATATCATCGGCCAACTCAAAATAGAATACAATATATATCAGATAGTATCATAAAATCAACTACAATACTCAACATGCGGCATTAAAAATTACCATAACCCTTGGTTACAACACCAAGCACATCAATGAGGACTCACGCCTCCTCATCATACTCATTTGGGAATTAGGTTTATTAGATTGAGTATATTAACATCTTTCAAGATTTATTATCTTTATTCCTCTCGTGTCGGTACGTGACACTCCGCTCCTCATATACTATCCTGGTGTCGGAACGTGACACTCCGATCCTCATTCTATCCTGGTGTCGGAACGTGACACCCGATCCATATTCTATCCTGGTACCGGAACGTGGCACCCGATCCATATTCTATCCTGGTGTCGCAACGTGACACTCCGATCCTCATATACTATCCTGGTACCGGAATGTGGCACCCAATCCATATTCTATCCTGGTGTCGGAACGTGACACTCCGATCCTCATATACTATCCTGGTACCGGAACGTGGCACCCGATCCATATTCTATCCTGGTGTCGGAACGTGACACTCCGATCCTCATATACTATCCTGGTACCGGAACGTGGCACCCGATCCCCTAATCTCACTACTTTCGTTCATCAAGCCTTCTTTTATACCAAGGCATCATCATTAACAAAGTAGATTAGGGTTTCTTTTTCAAGATTTAGGATTCAATAGCTTCATCATGCTTATTTTATCACAATTATATAATCACAACATGCAAACACACAATTAAGCATATAGAAGGGTTTACAACACTACCCAATACATATCATTCGCTATTAAGAGTTTACTACGAATAGTGTAAAAACCATAACCTACCTCCACCGAAGATTAGTGATCAAGCAAGCAAGTTCCCAAAGCTTTGTTCTTCTTCTCGTTTCTCCTCTTTCTCGTTCGATCCTCTCTCTCTCTTTGTTCTTTCTATTTTTCTTATTTAAACCCTCTTTCGTTTACCCTTATTAACATATAATTAAGTATAAAAGATGAGTACTTAACCCACTACTTAACTCAAGGTTACCTCTTTTAACCCCCAAGTAATTGAGTTATTAATATTAAACCACTAACTTTATAATTATAAGCCGGAATAGTCCAAAACGCCCTTTAAAATAATTACAGAAATCCGACCCAGCATGGGATTACGCAGCCTGTGACGGGCCGTCGTGCCTGCGACGGTCCGTCTTGCTGCTCCGTCACAGAGTTCAGAGACTCCATTCCATTAAAGGGTCTGTGACGGTCCGTCGTGCCCACGACGGTCCGTCCTGCCCACGACGGTCCGTCCTGCCATTCCGTCACGAAGTTCAGAGAGTCGATTTCAGTACCCAATTTTCAGAATTCTAAGTATTTTGGAACGAGACACCCTCAACAGTCCGTCGTGCCCATGACGGTCCGTCGTGGGTTCCTTCGTCTCAGCAAGTTTTTCTAGAAATAAAATCTGCTGCTCAAAACGATTAAACAGGTCATTACAATAGATACCAATTTACCCATCATTCGTCCCCGAATGATCACCAAAAGAAAAACAAAGGCGAAAAAGAGTACTTGAATCTGTAAAAAGGTGTGGATATCTTTCTCGCATATCAACCTCCTTCTCCCAAGTGGCTTCTTCAATTGGTCGATTCTTCCATTGAACTTTGATGGATGCAATCTCCCTTGATCTCAACTTGCGAATTTCTCTATCTAGAATGGCAACAGGCTCCTCCTCATAAGTCAAATTCTCATCAAGAAGAACCGAATCCCAATGAATGATGTAGTTTCCATCCCCATGGTATCTTTTCAACATGGACACATGAAATACTGGGTGCACTCCGGACAGTCTTGGGGGCAAGGCTAATTCATAAGCCACCTCCCCTACTCGCTTAAGTACTTCAAATGGTCCAATATACCTTGGGCTTAGCTGACCTCTTTTTCCAAACCGCATCACCCCTTTCATGGGCGAAACCTTCAGCAAGACTTGCTCATCCTCCATGAACTCCAAGTCTCTAATCTTTCGATCTGTATATTCCTTTTGTCTGCTTTGAGCCGCTAAAAGCTTTTCTTGAATAGATTTCACCTTCTCTAATGAGTCCCTCAAAAGGTCAGTACCCCAAGGTCTAACCTCAAATGCATCAAACCAACCAATGGGAGACCTACATCTCCTCCCATACAATGCTTCGAAAGGAGCCATATCAATACTTGAGTGATAGCTATTATTGTATGAAAACTCCGCTAAGGGTAAGAAGTTGTCCCAATGACCTCCAAATTCTATCACACATGCACGAAGCATATCCTCCAACACTTGAATTGTTCGCTCAGACTGACCATCGGTCTGAGGGTGAAATGCAGCACTAAGGTCCAACCTAGTACCTAATTCAGCATGCAATGTTCTCCAAAACTTAGAAGTAAACTGCGTACCTCTATCTGATATGATGGAGAGTGGAACTCCATGCAATCGAACGATTTCTGAGATATAGATTTTGGCCTACTTCTCTGCATTGTAGGTCACCTTGATTGGAATGAAGTGAGCAGACTTAGTTAACCTGTCAACGATTACCCAAATAGAGTCAAACTTCCCCAATGTCTTTGGAAGACCAACCACGAAATCCATTGCAACTCTCTCCCACTTCCATTCAAGAATGGGCATTCTCTGAAGTGTTCCTCCGGACCTCTGGTGTTCATACTTTACTTGCTGACAATTTGGACATTTGGCAACAAAATCAACAATGTTGCGTTTCATTCTACTCCACCAAAAGTGTTGCTTTAGGTCACGGTACATCTTGGTTGCACCAGGATGTATAGAATATCCGGAACTATGAGCTTCTGTAAGAATAGCGTGGATCAGATCATCAACACGGGGCACACATACCCTTCCCTTAATCCTCAAAACACCTTCCTCATCCATTATCGCTTCTTTAGTCTCTCCTCGAAACACCATATCCCGAATTTGGCTTAGCTTCTCATCATCAAACTGTTTTCCCTTGATCTTGTCAAGAAAATAAGATCTCGCCTCCACACAAGCCAACAGTCCTCCCTTCTCATTTACTTCTAACCTCATAAAGTCGTTAGCCAGAGTCTGAACCTCTCTAGCCAATGGGCGTTTAGAAACTTGTAAGTGAGCTAGACTACCCATGCTCCCTGCTTTCCTACTTAAGGCGTCTGCCACAACATTAGCCTTTCCTGGGTGATACAAGATGGTAACATCATAATCCTTCAGTAATTCCATCCATCTCCTCTGTCTCAAGTTCAAATCTCTTTGAGTAAAGACATACTGCAGGCTACGATGATCCGTGTAGACTTCACACTTAACTCCATATAGATAGTGCCTCCATTGCTTTAATACAAACACAACTGCGGCCAATTCCAAATTGTGGGTCGGATAGTTACGTTCATGCACCTTTAATTGCCTTGAAGCATAAGCAATTACATTATTCTCTTACATTAGCACTGCACCCAAACCCGAATAGGATGCATCATAATAGACAATGAAATTCTTACCTTCCACTGGCAGGGTAAGGATTGGCGCAGTAGTCAACAAAGTCTTGAGTTTCTGAAAGCTTTCTTCGCACTCGTTCGACCATACGAATGGAACATTTTGTTTAGTCAAGTTCGTCAATTGGGAAGCAATGGAAGAGAATCCCTTGACAAATCGACGGTAGTAGCTAGCTAAACCAACAAAGCTCCTTATTTCTGACACATTAGTAGGTCTTACCCAATTCTTCACTGTCTCAATCTTAGAAGGATCCACCATCACCCCATCCTTAGAAACCACATGCCCCAAGAAGGACACTGCATCTAGCCAAAACTCACACTTGGAGAATTTGGCATAAAGTTTTTTCTCCCTCAACATTTCCAATACCATTCTCAAATGCTCTTCATGTTCCTTCTTGCTCTTTGAGTATACCAATATATCATCAATAAATATGATCACAAAGAGATCCAGATATGGCTTAAAAATCCCGTTCATCAAGCTCATGAAAGCAGCAGGGGCATTCGTAAGACCAAAAGACATTACCACAAATTCGTAATGCCCATACCTAGTTCGAAAAGCAGTCTTTGGCACATCCGTTGCCTATATTTTCAATTGATGATAACCGGATCTCAAGTCAATCTTAGAAAAGACACAAGCACCTTGTAACTGATCGAACAAGTCATCAATGCGAGGAATGGGATACTTGTTCTTAATAGTTACCTTGTTAAACTACCGGTAGTCTATGCACATCCGAAAACTCCCATCCTTCTTCTTCACAAATAACATCGGAGCACCCCAAGGGGATGAACTTGGTCTAATGAAACCTTTACTTAACAACTCTTGAAGTTGGGCCTTTAACTCTCTTAACTCCGCGGGAGCCATTCTATAAGGGGGTATAGAAATGGGGCGAGTACCCGGTTCAAGATCAATGCAGAAGTCAATGTCTCTATCCGGTGGCATACCCGGAAGGTCTGCGGGAAACACATCAAAAAACTCACGAACTATCGATACCGACTCAATTGGAGGTACTTGGGTAGTATCATCCCTGAGATGTGCCAAGAACGCTAAACAACCCTTACTAACCATTTTCTTAGCACGAAGAAGGGAGATGATACGAACCGGATTGGAAGTGTAGTCACCCTCCCACACTAACGGATCTGTCCCAGGCTTGGCTAACGTCACAGTTTTAGCATTACAATCTAAGATCGCAAAATTTGGGGAAAGCCAAGTCATACCCAGTATTACATAAAAATCAACCATTTCTAAGATAACCAAGTCTACATAAGTATTGCTCCCCACAAAAGTCACCAAACAAGACCTATACACTTTTTCAACTATCACAGACTCACCCACCGGAGTAGAAACACGAATAGGCATGTCAAGCAATTCGCAATGTAAATTAAGATCATTAGCAAATGAGGAAGATACATAAGAAAATGTGGATTCAGGATCAAACAATACAGAAGCCATGCAATCACAAACCAAAAGATTACCTGTGATAACAGCATCTGATGTCTCCGCTTCTGACCGCCCAGGGAAAGCGTAACAATGGGCCCTATCACCTGTCTGCCCGTTGCCTCTACCAGGTTGTGCTGCAGTAGTTCCCATTTGTCCGTCACCCCGACCGTTTTGGTGACCACCATTACCTCGGCCACCACGCCCTCCAGAATGACGACCTCTACCTCTGACTATCTGAGGTCTTTAACTCTGTTTTGGACAATACCTCTTAATGTGTCCAGTCTCCCAACATCCATAACATTCTCTGGATTCAAGCATAGGTCTCTCAGAGAAGTGTTGACCGGTCTGAGGTGGACCCTCAACTACAGTCTGTATTGAAGACTGAATTGGTCGGACTGAGTAACCTCCTGAACCCTGTCCTCTAGAGTAAGAACCATTAAACTCACCTCCCTTTCGAAACCTTTTTGATGTCGATGCCATGGTGAAGTCATTTGGCTTCACTCCTTCCACCTCTATCACGAAGTCTACCACTTTTTGGAAGGATTTTGTCGTAGCCGCCACCTGTAAGGCTGAAATCCGCAATTCTGACCTCAACCCCTTCACAAATCGGCGAATCCGCTCTTGTGGACTGAAACAAAGTTGGGTAGCATACCTGGATAATGCACGAAACTTAGCCTCATATGCAGTAACCGACATCCTACCTTGATCTAGGCTCAAAAACTCATCTCTTTTCCTATCCCTCAAAGTCCGGGGGATATACTTCTCCATAAACAAGCTAGAGAATAATGCCTAAGTCATAGGTGGTGCCTCTGTTGGTTGACACTTAACATATGGCCGCCACCACATTTTGGCGTTCCCTTGAAACTGATAAGTCACAAACTCAACACCAAACCGTTCTACTATACCCATCTTGTGTAGTAGCTCATGGCAGTCAACCGGAAAATCATAAGCATCCTCAAATTCAGCACCCTTGAAGACTGGAGGTTTCAATTTCAAGAACTTACTGAAAAATTCATGCTGATCATTTTTATAGGTCTTGTAGTCAGACGAGGAAACGTGCCTATTTCCAATGGAACATCCATGCGGAGAGCCGCAATAGTTGCCTGTTGTACTTCCGGAACCTGAGGTGCTGGTGCAGAAAACACTGGAGGTGTTTGACCTTGATCAGATAACCCACTAAGATAAGCAAGGACCTGATTTATCATCTCTGGGGTAGGTTGGGGTGGTAGTTCCTCATTCTGCACTTGCTGAGTTCCCCCTTCCTCACCCTCTCTAACTACTTCTTCAGTCGGTGAAGGAGTCACCGCCCTAGTACTAGATGGGACGGGCGCTTGTCCTCTACCCCTAGAGGACGTCCTCCCACGACCTCTACCACGGCCTCTTACCGCTACTCTTCCTCGAGCTACAGCCCCAGTGGCTGGCTCAGACGCTTCTTGTCTTGCCAATGTTGGTGTTGGCGCAGTCATTGCTCTAGTTCTAACCATCTGCGAAATAGAGTGAAGATGGTATAATACCAATTTGTATCACCTAGATACCAATTGGATCCAAGTAATAGCACGAAAGAAAGAAAGAATGGAATTTTCCTAAAGCCTTATAGCCTCTCAAAGAAAAGTAAAGGCGTCCTTCTACCGTTCCTTAAGACTCTACTAGACTCGTTCTTGTGTGATGAGACCAACGAACCTAATGCTCTGATACCAAGTTTGTCACGACCCAAATCGGGCCGCGACTGGCACCCACACTTATCCTATTATGTGAGCGAACCAACCATTCTAACCCCAATCGTTTACCAATAATAACAGAAAATAATGCGGAAGACTTAAACTCATTAATGGAAATCAATTAAATAACTTCTAAAAACTCAACAACTATTATTATCCCCAAAATCTGGAAGTCATCATCACAAGAACATCTATCCTTAAATTACTAATCTAAGAGTATCTAAGAAGCTAAAATACATAAAAAGCTAGTCCATGTCGGAACTTCAAGGCATCGAGACATGAAGAGGAAGATCCAGTCCAAGCTAGAAGCATTAGCTCACCCTGAAATCCGGAGTAATGAAGACTGGCTAGAGTTGTGGTTGAGTTGAAGACGACGGCACGTTTGCTGCACTCCACAAATAATAAAAAAGAAAACATACAAGTAGGGGTCAGTACAAAACACAGGTACTGAATAGATATCATCGGCCAACTCAAAATAGAAAACAGTATATATCAGATAGTATCATAAAATCAACCACAATACTCAACATGCGGCATTAATAATTACCATAACCCTTGGTTACAACACCAAGAACATCAATGAGGACTCACGCCTCCTCATCATACTCATTTCGGAATTAGGTTCATTAGATTGAGTATATTAACATCTTTCAAAATTCATTATCTTTATTCCTCTCGTGTCGGTATGTGACACTCCGCTCCTCATATACTATCCTGGTGTCGGAACGTGACACTCCGATCCTCATTCTATCCTTGTGTCAGAACGTGACATTCGATCCATATTCTATCCTGGTACCGAAACGTGGTACCCGATCCATATTCTATCCTGGTGTCGGAATGTGACACTCCGATCCTCATATACTATCCTGGTACCGGAACGTGGCACCCGATCCATATTCTATCCTGGTGTCGGAACGTGACACTCCGATCCTCATATACTATCCTGTACCGGAACATGGCACCCGATTCATATTCTATCCTGGTGTCGGAACGTGACACTCCGATCCTCATATACTATCCTGGTACCGAAACGTGGTACCCGATCCCCTAATATCACTACTTTCGTTCATCAAGCCTTCTTTTATACCAAGGCATCATCATTAACAAAGTAGATTAGGGTTTCTTTTTCAAGATTTAGGATTCAATAGCTTCATCATGCTTATTTTATCACAATTATATAATAACAACATGCAAACACACAATTAAGCATATAGAAGGGTTTACAACACTACCCAATACATATCATTCGCTATTAAGAGTTTACTACGAATAGTGTAAAAACCATAACCTACCTCCACCGAAGATTAGTGATCAAGCAAGCAAGTTCCCAAAGCTTTGTTCTTCTTCTCGTTTCTCCTCTTTCTCGTTCGATCCTCTCTCTTTCTTTGTTCATTCTATTTTTCTTATTCAAACCCTCTTTCTTTTACCCTAATTAACATATAATTAAGTATAAAAGATGAGGACTTAACCCACTAATTAGTACCTCTTTTAACCCCCAAGTAATTGAGTTATTAATATTAAACCACTAACTTTATAATTATAAGCCGGAATAATCCAAAACGCCCTTTAAAATAATTACAGAAATCCGACCCAGCATGGAATTACGCAGCCTGTGACGGGACGTCGTGCCTGTGACGGTCCGTCCTGCTGCTCCGTCACAGAGTTCAGAGACTCCATTCCATTAAAGGGTTTGTGACGGTCTGTCGTGCCCACGACGGTCCGTCCTGCCTTTCCTTCACGAAGTTCAGAGATTTGATTTTAGTACCCAATTTTCAGAATTCTAAGTATTTTGGAACGAGACACCCTCGACGGTCCGTCGTGCCCATGACGGTTCGTCGTGGGTTCCGTCATCTCAGCCAGTTTTTCTAGAAATAAAATCTGCTGCTCAAAACGACTAAACAGGTCGTTACAATCTACCTCCTTGGTCCGGCAAGTAGCATTAAGGCGAGTTCTAACGTTGATCATCCGTTAAAAAGACTTCTAAGTGAAAGAATTATTAATACATGCAAGACTCTATTCTAGAATTGTTATTTTAGCTAGGGTTTATCTCATTATTTGCCTATGGTTCCCACAACCCTAGTTATGGAGTTTAGTTACTCATGGCCATAAACACAATATTGAAATATGTTAAATAAGAATTCATGTACTTACTTCAATGAGAAAGAATAAAGTCCGAAAATTTGCTTGATTAATCACCAAAAATCACTTGTAAGAATCTCCAAAAAATCAAACACTAATACACAAAGTCTAATAATATGATGTCTAATCTAGCAGGGTCTAACCTCAAAAATGAGGTTTTTCGAACTATTTATAAAAAATAAAAACCTAATTAAACAAGGATTCTAATTACTGGAAATCTGCCAAAACGCGGCTGGGTCGACGGACCACGCGACGGACCGTCGTGGTCACAACGGAGCGTCGTGGACTCTGTCGTCCCATATTTGGTGCAATTTCTTCTGCTGCTTTATTCATTCCCCTCGACGGCAAGTGTGACGGACCGTCATAGGCACAACGGTCCGTCGAGGGTCTTCGTTTCAAAATATTTCAACTCTTGGAATTTGGGTACTGGGATCACTTCTCTGATCTTCACGACGAACCTGCAGGACGGACCGTCATAGCCATGACGGACCGTCACAAGCTTCGTAATCCCACACTTGGTCAGACTTCTCCATCTTCCTTCAGCAGCTGCACTACACTGCCACCTACGGACAGTCACAGGCACGACGGACCGTCATAAGCTCCGTAGGTGGTCTCTTCTACATTTTTTTGCTCAAAATCTCCGCTTTCAGCTCTGGACAGATTTCCTTCAAAACAAAGAGAAACTTATATCAAAATTAGCACAAAAAAGGCTTTCGGACACATTAAACTTAAGGAAAAAGTATTAATTATACCGTGAAACCACGGTATATCAACACCCTCAACTTAAATTCGTTATTTGTCCTCAAGCGATGCACTATGACTCACTACACAATCTTTGTACAATAGTATTCATGTTTTATCCTTTGCAATCATTTGGCTATCAATTCCGATTAATCTCATCAAATCTATGCATGCTATCACATTAGGCTTGAATTTTGTGGGATTCGAACATGACACAGACTCACTATGCACTAACACCTATCCTCTTCAATTTCTCACCGAGGTGCTAACAATTCCGGTATTGCAACTAGTGTCCTCACTTTAGAAAAAAATCCTCATTTTTCACACGATGATTTCAGTTTGAGTATAAGGATTACTTTTCAACACTCGCTCTCAGAACAAAGTCACACTCATTCATACCTATTGCCATAAGCTTGCCATTATTTTCACTGCCTTAAGTTCGCTATACAACCCTTAGGATCACGATAGGACTTGCCCTCCTTGACATATCGGCTAAACCTTCCACTTTCTATCACTTTATCTCGCCCAGTTTCTCCCATTCTTTCACCTTGCTATTTTCCCTTCTTTCTTCATTTGTGTAAGTGACTCTTTTCCCTTTTTTTTCTTTCAACGAGTTCTTGAGTCACTTTACTTTTATTCTTTCTCTCTCTTTCTTCTTTCAACCCCACTTTCTAGAGCATTCCTCAAAACAGCCACCCTCAACTCATGTCTTTGCGATGAGTCAAGGTACACAATACCCAAAGTCGGGTCAGGGCCGTAATGAAGGTTGTTGATGCATTAGCCACCCTCAACTTATGCTTTTGGCATAAGCTGACGTGCACATGTCCAAGGAGGGACCAGGGCCAACATATTGTTCCCAGAAAAAGATCAGTTGGGGTGAAAAATAAAGGTCTAATTTTAAGCTCAAATTATTTGGATCAAAGAAGGATAACTTTCATTTGGTTTCTTTTATTTAGGCTAGAAATGGGCTATCTTGAATAAGGGCCTATGATCCTTTCCTAATTGTCTGTTACAACTTACTTTTAGCAGGACTAACCAGGCAAGTTCTAGCTCAGTACCAGTAGTGGACTATTCAAATTTCCTCACACTCACTTGACATCTCATCATTATACCAGATTATCAGACACCTAGTTCGACTTGAAGATTTAGGGTAATGCAATGGTGTAACTCTATTTCATGTTTAGAGCCACACAATTATCAGTTACTACGCCTAGTCATGCAACATTTTCCAGTTTTATCAGGATATCATTTTAGCCATCATGCTTCAGAGTTAAACTATGTACAAAAAATATACGTGCCGGTTCAACAGAAAAAATAATCAGTCTTTTGGGAAAAAGAACACAGGCAAGAAAACCCCAAAAGAGGAAAGTGAGTTGGGCTACTCAAACTTCACCCTAACACTAACTTTACATTTACCCCACCCCTAACAAAAAAGCATGCAATTGTCCCTAATGCATAAAAAAAATCTACATATTAGAGTGGTAGGTGAAGCAAACCTGTGGCGCAAAACGCCGTCGATTTAACAAGCTGGTGGGTCCGGTTCCCCGGAACCCACATCCTCTGCAATCTGTACACCCTCAGTGGTGTCCTCAGCAACACCCGCACCATCAGTAGTGCCTCCTGCTGTCTCTACAGTGCGGGAGCTAGACGTCCCAACCGCTATCTGCGATGCTCTAATTTGGTGTGCCTCCGCCTCAGCAAGTGAGGCTCTCCTTGCAGCCTCCATCTCTCAGCCCTCCTTCTTCCTAGCTCGCGCCTCATCCTCTGCTCGACCCCTACGCCTCTTGGCACTCTCTCGAGGGGGAGGTGGTGGAATTTTAGTAGTAAACAGGGCCGCCAATACTGTGTCCTCAGCAGGCTCGACAGAAGAGGCCTCAGAATCTGGCATCCTCGCCTCTAGTATCGTGTTGATGTCTACACGAAGACTGTTGACTGCAGCCTGAAGAGCCGACACATCTACCGGAGGGGCTGGTCGAGCTAACACTCTCAACTCAAAGGCCTCTAGGCGCTGGTTAACCTCAGCAATCTTTTGCTCGGTAAACTGCTGCATCTTTCTCTCTAGACGCGCTTCAGACTCAGTGATTGACTTTTGCATCCACGGCTGGATATGATGCAGAAGAGTGGCCATTTGTGCCTCCAGTTTTTGGACCCTAGCAAGCGGGACCAGTAACAGTAGAGGGACGGTGCGAGAGGAGCTCGGGGCTGGGCTACTACTCGGGATAGACTCGACCGGGGTAGTGTCAGTGGACACCTGTGTAGCTGCGCGGGCCCGGGCCCGGGCCACCATATCCACAAGATCATTAGCAAGTGGTGGAAGCTCTGGACGGGGCCCTCGACGTGGGGCCAACTCATTGTCCTCGTCTCTGATGAGGCCAACGTCAACGGTGCCTGTGGGGTCTTCAACTGATCTATGTGCCATATGGGCACACCTGCGGACCTGCAAAGGGCAAAGATCATACATAGGAAGGGGTAGGTAGTAGTGACCTTGAATGCCCTCTCGTGCATGACTGCCTGGAGAAGACATGCGAAGTCGACCTCAAATCCGGCTATTATCACCGCCATCAACACTGCTCGATCCCAGGTGACGATGTTATCAACAGTTGTGGGGGAAAGGCAGTGACGGACGAGCAGCCACAAGAACTTTGCCACGAACGTGAGGTTGGCCTTCTTGATGGCCCCCTTCGGCTCAGTGACCCAATCGACACCCTCTCCATCTACTGGCAGGTGCTGGGCCATCCACCTCTTGGTGGTCTCTCTCAGTGCTGGCTCGCGCAAGAACTGTCCATCCTTTACTATCTGCCAGCAGTAGTCAAACTCGGCAGTGATGGGGGTCCTCGTAATATCTGCACTCTCACCGTATAGGAACCGGCGGATAGCTGGCAAGGAAATGTCAACCTGCACGCCCCGGACTTGAACCTGCTCCAGTGGGGCCTGTTTAGCGGGAGCAGCCCACCTATCTATCTATGATCGGAGAGTCGCTACATAGGATGCGTAGAACTCTCGGACCATTTCCTCGCTGTATCGTCCCAATGGACGGGCTGTCCACTCAAAGCGATGCGTGGTGAAGAGGTTGTGGATCTCCGGCATCAATGGGAGACTCCCTGTAAGTACCCGCCGCTCCAAGGTGAGTGCCCGAGTCATTACTCCTTTATCAGTCAGGAATCTAGCGTCGGAGTAAACTTGAAACTGGCCTTCGACACACCACCGGTTTGGCTGGTCAGAGGCTGGGGTGGGGACCTGGGCTGGTGCGCCGGATGTAGAGTCTGAACTGTCAGCCTCATCAGACGAGGCCGACGCTGCAGCAGTGGCGGGTGCGGGAACCTCATCAGAGCCTAAAGCTTCCTCGGACCATGATACTCCTAGGGAGCCAGACTCTCCTTCCTCATTTGTGGCTAACTCAGAGGGTATGCTGGTCAGTGTGCGCTCCTCATCAGACTGGGAGGCAGTGACTACGCCGGACGCCACCGTCTTAGGTGTGGCTCTAGGAGCACGTGCAACACGGGAAGGTGCGGAAGTGTCTGAGCACATATTCAGGGTCCCGCTCATCATCAGAGCCGATGATCAAGCGTGCAGACGGGGCAACAGATTTTGATTGCCCGCGTGCGTAGGTTCGGTCTTGCTTAGGTGCCATAGTAGATAGTACCTGCAAAGGATTACTATTACTACGAGTAGTGGCAAACAAGACAAGCGAGCCCATATGACATAAAACATTGAAAATAGTGTGTTAGTGATATTGAAACTGTATCACACGATGGGCCAGATGACGGTTCGTCGTGGCTATGACGGACCGTCATGAGGTCCGTCATGTTGTACTTAGTCTATGTATATATAAAGAACCCTGAAGGAGGGGTCTCTGACCATCATGACGGTCGAGCAGGACGAACCATCGTTGGTACAACGGTCCGTCGTAAAAGTCCGTCGTAGGACACTTAAAAAATGTTGGGAGACCCTTATTAGAGGGGTCTCTGACCATCATGACGGTCGTGCAGGACGGACCGTCGTGGGTATGACGGTCCGTCGTAGGACACATAGAAAATTTTGAGAGACCCTTAGAAACAGGGTCTCTGACAACCATAACGGTTGTGCAGGACGGACCGTCGTGAAGACAACGGTCCGTCACAGGCGTTCTTGGGACAGGGTGCTAGGGCTTTTGGAACGGACCCTACGACGGTCCGTCGTGTGTGCAACGGTCTGTCATCGGGGTCTCGTTCTGAGTAGCAGTGATAGAGTTGGGGGTACCCTATGCATCCCCGATGAACCCACATGGTCTTGTAGTGTTGTGGACCTATATGTGTCTATCCCAACTACCTAGGAAGCTACCAATGCAAAATCACATATGCCTAGGGTTATCAACATGGCAAATTCGAACATTTTAAGCCTAGGTTTAGACATAATCATATAAAGGAAACAATATACGACTAAGAACTAAGCTAATACTAACTACTAAACCAAAATGCAAGATAAATGAGTAAATTTAGAGACACATACCTTGGAAATGGTGAAAAAAACAAATGGAGAATGATTCAGTTGGCAAGGTAGACACCTACAGCAGCAACACCGACTAGTAGATGACAATTATAAGGCTTAGGAGGATTTTGGGGGCAATGATCAGTGGGGGGAAATGTGGAAGTTGAAAAGAGAGGGGAGATGAGAGGAATAAGGAAGTAATGGGGTGAAATATGGAGGGGTGGGGAGTATAAACGGTCAGATTTTGAAAAGGGTCCAGCCGGGTCGGGTCGGGTAGAATTCATTAATCACGCGATGGTTCCCCGACGACAGTCCGTCGCAGTTGTGACGACCCTTTGTAGGTTCTGTCGTGTGTGCCCTAATTTCAAAATGATAGAAAAACGTACCTGGTGTGACGGATGCATACGACGGTCCATTGCATGCGCAACGGTCTGTCGATGTATCCATCAGTGGCTGCTGTGGAGTAGTTTTCTGCAGAATTTCCTGGTGATGTGCCTGCAAATTTAAAACCCATTAATAGAAAAATGCTACAATTATTAAAAAGACGATAAGTATTGGGTTTCCTCCCAACAAGCGCCTGATTTAATGTCGCGGCACGACTGGGGCCACTTGATTACTCAGACTTCATCAAGATGGTATGCCTCGATCACTTCATTCTCTGATTCATCATGCCCGAGATAGATTTTTATGCGCTGTCCATTCACCTTGAACCGCACACCCTCCTTAGTTTCCAACTCAACTGCTCCATGAGGGAATAGTTGGGTAACCGTGTAAGGACCAGTCCATTTGGACTTGAGTTTGCCTGGAAACAAGCGCAATCTGGAATTGAATAAAAGCATCAAATCCCCGACCATAAACTCTCGTTTTTCAATTTTGTTGTCATGATACTTCTTCATCTTTTCTTTATATAGGGCTGAGCTTTCATAGGCTTTCGAGTGAAATTTATCAAGTTCATTCAATCCATTTAACCGTTGCTCTGCAGCTTCACTCCAATCTATTTTTAACTTCTTCATAGCCCACATGGCTTTATGCTCTAACTCAACTGGAAGATGACAAGCTTTCCCATATACAAGTTGGTATGGAGACATACCTATGGGAGTCTTATATGCTGTTCGGTAGGCCCAAAGAGCATCATCAAGCCTCCTTGACCAATCCGTTCTACTAGCATTCACTGTTTTGGACAATATCTGTTTGATCTCCCGATTTGATACTTCGACTTGCCCACTAGTTTGAGGGTGGTAAGGAGTGGCCACATTATGGCGAACCCCGTATTTCTCCAATAACCCCTTGAACAATCTGTTGCAGAAGTGGGAGCCCCCATCACTAATAATGGCCCTTGGGGTGCCAAAACGGGAGAATATATTCTTTTTCAAGAATGCAGTGACACTCTTCCCTTCATTGTTTGCGAGGGCTATGGCTTCGACCCATTTAGATACATAATCAACTGCTACTAGAATGTACTTCATCCCATGAGAACTCACGAAAGGACCCATAAAGTCAATACCCCACACATCAAATAACTCAATCACAAGAATGGGGTTTAGAGGGAGCTCTTGCTTTCTTGAAATACCACCATCTCGTTAACATTTGTCACATACTTTAGCAAACCCATGAGCATCTTGATGAAGAGTTGGCCAATAGTAACCACATTGCAATATCTTGTGAGCGGTTCGGATACCATTGTGATGTCCGCTAACAGGTGAAGAATAGCATGCCTCCAACACACTCAACATTTCGCATTCTGGCACACAACGCCGAATAAGCCCATCGGCACAACTCCTATACAAGTATGGATCATCCCAAAAGAACTTCTTCACATCATACATGAACTTTTTCCTTTGATGAAAGGACAAGTCTGATGGAACAATATCACTAGCCAGATAGTTCGCAAAATTTGCGAACCATGGAATCAAGTCTTGTGAAGTAGCCAATACATGTTCATCGGTGAAAGTATTATCAATGTCAGTCTTATCCCCTAACTCTCTCATAGCTTCATCATCTAGATGAGACAAATGATCAACAACTTGATTTTCAGTCCCTTTTCTATCCATCACTTCAAAGTCAAATTCTTGCAGCAGTAATACCCAACGAATCAGCCTTGGTTTCGCATCCTTCTTCGCCATCAAATATCTCAATGCTGAATGGTCAGTATGCACTATAACTCTAGTACCTAGCAAATAGGAGCGGAATTTCTCAAAAGCAAAGACTACTGCAACGAGTTCTTGCTCAGTCACTGTGTAGTTCTTCTGAGCTTCATTTAGGGCTTTACTAGCATAGTAAATTGGGTGAAGGATTTTGTTTCTTCTCTGTCCCAATACTATACCAAGAGCCACCCCACTAGCATCGCACATTACCTCAAATGGACTATTCCAATCCGGAGAAATTATGATAGGCGCAGACACTAACTTTTCTTTTAGCTCGCCGAATGCTTTAAGACAGGATTCATTAAAACAAAATTTACATTCTTTCTCCAGCAATTTGCACAATGGGTGTACAATCTTTGAAAAGTCTTTGATGAATCTCTGGTAAAAACCTGCATGCCCAAGAAAGCTTCTCACACCTTTCACAGAGATCGGTGGGGGAAGTCTCTCTATTACCTCAACTTTAGCTCGATCAACCTCTATGCCCTTTTCTGAAATGCGATGACCCAACACAATACCCTCTTTCACCATGAAATGACACTTTTACCAGTTTAGTACCAAATTGCAGTCTTCACATCTCTTAAGAACCTCAGATAAATTGGTCAAACACCGCTCGAATGAATCACCAACCACAGAAAAATCATCCATAAAAACTTCTATAGTATCCTCCACCATGTCAGAAAATATTGACATCATACATCTCTGAAAGGTTGCGGGTGCATTGCACAACCCAAACGACATTCTTCTGAACGCAAAAGTCCCATATGGACAAGTGAAAGTGGTTTTCTCTTGATCTTCTGGTGCAATAGAACTCTAATTATACCCCGAATACCCATCAAGAAAACAATACCACCCTTTTCCAGCAAGTCTATCCAACATCTGATCCATGAAAGGCATAGGAAAATGGTCTTTTTCAGTCCATGAGTTCAGTTTACGGTAATCCATACACACCCTCCATCCAGTAACCGGTCTCATTGGAACAAGTTCATTCTTTTCGTTGGGGACCACAGTCATTCCCCCTTTCTTAGGTACACACTGAATCGGGCATACCCAACTACTATCGGCAATTGGATAGATTACTCCGGCATCCAACCACTTGATGATTTCCTTCTTCACAACCTCTTGCATAGGAGGATTCAAACGTCTCTGGTGCTCAATACTCGGCTTATGATCAGGCATGAGTTGGATTTTATGAGAGCAAATATCAGGAGGGATCCCAATAATGTCCGCAATGGCCCACCCAATAGCTCTTTTGAACCTTTTAGTACCTTCATTAAACTATGAACCTGTTGTTCATCCAGGTCTGATGCAATGATTACCGGCAAAGTGTTACCCTTTCCTAAGAATTCATACCTGAGTAAGGTGGGAGAGATTTTAGTTCTAATTTTGGAGCTTCCTCTATAGATGGTTTAGCGGGTGGGGACTCGCGATTCTTCATATTATGCTTAAATTTCTTCAGTTTAAACCGAACATCACCTCGGTCAAGAGCCGCGACTAATGACTCATACTCTTCAATGCAATCGCAATCAAAGTTCATTATCACTGCCGCTAATGCTTCAACACCTAGACGTTCTTCTATTTGTGTCTCAAATGTCTCACCCATGTTGGAGGATATAGCAGATGCCGATTGGAGCTCACCACTCTGCCTCATGGACCTAAAAATATTAAAGGTCACTTCCTCATTGTTCAACCGAAATTTCATCTGCCCCTTTTCCATGTCTACTAAGGCTCTTTTCATAGCTAGGAATGGCCTCCCAAAGATAATAGACACTTCAAAATCAACCTCACAATCAAGAATAACAAAATCGGTCGGAAAGATGAATGACTTCACTTTTTCTAGCACATCATGAAGTATCCCTATGGGCCGTTTTACTGTTCGATCAGCCATCAGTAGTCGCATCGCAGTGGGCTTTGGGTCACCCAAACCCAACTTCTTGTAAATCAAGAAGGGCATGAGATTTATGCTTCCCCCAGATCACATAATGATTTCGCAAAATGTAATAGCCCGATTGTACAAGAAATACTGAACGCACCCGGATCTTCTTTCTTTTAGACCAGAGATCTTGTAGCAATAGCACTACAATGCTGCATTCTATCATCATCCTCAAAAGTAGCCGATCTTTTCTTTGTGACCAAATCTTTCATAAACTTGGCGTAACCGGGCATTTGTTCTAAAGCTTCTACCAAAGGGACATTGATAGAAAGTTGCTTCAACATTGTTATAAAACACCGATACTTGCCATCTTCGGTCTTTTTCACTAATCTGTGAGGAAATGGGGGTGGTGGCCTAGGCATGTGAGTTACCTTTTTAGGCACTTCAGCATCTTTTGCAATGTTATCCTCTAAATCAGCATCAACATTTACCACTTTATCAGTATCTTTTGTCACCTCATTCTGATTAGATGGCATAGGTGGGTCAATGGTTTGCTTGCCACCGCGAGTAGTAATTGCCATACAATGTCCATCATTTTTCAAATTTTGGACAGTGTTGCTAGGAAGAGTGCCCGGTTGCCGTGTGTTCACAGTTGCAGATAATTGGGCCAATTGTAACTCAAGTTGCTTAATGGATATTGCATGTGTATCAACTTTTTGCCCAATACCCGCTAAATCATTCCTCAACTCTTTATTGTGCTCATCACTAGCATCGAACCTCCTCATCATTTTATGCAACATATCCTCAACTCGCGACATACTACCTCCACCATCCCTAGGAGTAACTTCACGATTTTGAGGAGGAACATAGGGTCCATTCCTGTCATTTCTATTACCATAGTTACCCCTGTTGAAGTTGTTGTCGCGATTGTAATTTCCATCTCGGACATAATGACCCTCACAATTGTAGTTACCATAGTTCCTACCTTGGTTCCCTTGACCTCGGAGCCAATTCTCCTGATTAGAGCCTTGGGCACTTGGTCAGAAACCCCCCATCTTTTCATTCACTGCATAGGAATCCTCCTCATAATAACACTCATCGATCGGAGGTGGTGGTTTAGCCAAGTAGTTGACTGCATTAATCTTTTCTACACCCCCAATGACATGTTTTAGTACCAACCCAAGCTCAGTTTTCATCTGAGCCATTTCTTCACGAATATCATCTGTGGCTGGGTTGTGAGTGGACTGCACTGCGAAGGTGTTTCTCCCTGTATCGGACTTCCTAGTACTCCAAGCTTTGTTGTTACAGGAGATTTTCTCTAATTTCTCAGCAATCTCAGCATAAGGGCATTCTCCATAAGATCCACCTGCTATAGTGTCCAACACCGCTTTATTGTTATCATCCTGTCCCCGATAGAAGTATTCCTTCAGTGACTCATCATCAATACGGTGATTTGGAACACTTCTCAAGAATGAGGTGAATCTATCCCAAAAACTACTAACTGACTCTCCTGGTAGTGCCACAAAGTTGTTCACCCTGTCTTTGTGGTTTAATTTCTTGGAGACCGGATAGTAGCGTGCTAAGAAGAAATCCCGTAGTTGGTTCCAAGTGAAGATGAAGTTGTATGGGAGCTCAGCAAGCCACATAGCAGCCTGTCCCGTCAGTGAAAGAGGAAACACTCTGAGACCTATTACATCTAGATCCAAATCAGGTCTCCCCACACAACTTTTACACACTGCCCTTACCTTAGCTATATGGGCATGTGGATCTTCAGAAGGTAGCCCTGAAAACAAACCTCTGGCAGTGAGCATTTACATCAGGCTACTAGTCACCGCAAAAGTGTGGCCTGTGGGTAGAGGGGGCAAGACAAGTGGCCCATCCGAGTCTGCTATGTTATCATACCCTCTGTAGTATGCTTGGGGCCGTTGAACGGGATTTTGTCCCTTCTATTGATGTTCACCCGGAGCATTGGGTAACATCTGACCATGAACATCCACTGGATCTGGGTTGTTCTGGTTTGGATCCTCATCATTAATTCCCAAGTTTCGATTCATATTGCGCAGTGTATGCTCTAGCTCGTGATCATAGGAAAACAAGGGTTCTCTTCCTCTCCGTGTATTTGGCATACAAGGAGGATAGTTCTGAAAGGAAATCAAAAACAATAAAACAAAGTTAAATCAAGAAAATATCAACTAAACTTTAGTAATAAGTTCAAGTTAATCTAAAATTCCCCGGCAGCGGCGCCAAAATTTGATACGCTCAAACTTACTTCTCAAATTAGAAGTAAAGCAGTCGCGTCAAGTAAATAACCCAACTAGTGAGTTTGGGATCGTTCCCACGAGGAAAATAGTCTAGACTTAACTTCAACTTGTTATTACTATTGTTCGGTTGATGACTTCCTTAGAAAGTAAAAACATAAAAAGGGGGGGTTCTATCTCTAAATAAGTGAAAATAAACAACGAACTTGAAAGAGATACTTAACAGCTTTTAATTTTGGGTTTTAATCAATTAATCAAAGTAACTAGAGTTTACGTGTTCCCCACAGGTTCATAACTTGATAATTCTAACTATAACAATTCTTTCCTAGTATCTTGCATGCAAAGTGATAAGTTATGTATTTCTAAATCCTTGGTCCGGCATCTAGAAAATCTCACTCCGCACCTTGATCTGGCTACGTGTGTTGCTTTCCTAACCCTTATCTTTACCTCATATTAAGCATCGTATTCGATATTTGACTAAGTTATTACCTCGTACCAATCAATACTAGCCTATTAGATAGTATACACTAAATCTATGTTAATAATTCTTTTCCTATTATCTACCTCCTTGGTCTGGCAAGTAGCATTAAGGCGAGTTCTAATGTTGATCATCCGTTAAAAAGACTTCTAAGCGAAAGAATTATTAATACATGCAAAACACTATTCTAGAATTGTTATTTTAGCTAGGGTTTATCTCATTATTTGCCTATGGTTCCCACAAGCCTAGTTATGGAGTTTAGTTACTCATGGCCATAAACACAATATTGAAATATGTTAAATAAGAATTCATGTACTTACTTCAATGAGAAAGAATAAAGTCCGAAAATTTGCTTAATTAGTCACCAAAAATCACTTGTAAGAATCTCCAAAAAATCAAACACTAATACACAAAGTCTAATAATATGATGTCTAATCTAGCAGAGTCTAACCTCAAAAATGAGGTTTTTCGAACTATTTATAAAAAATAAAAACCTAATTAAACAAGGATTCTAATTACTGGAAATCTGCCAAAACGCGGCTGGGTCGACGGACCATCGTGGTCACAACGGACCATCGAGGGTCTTCGTTTCAAAATACTTCAACTCTTGGAATCTAGGTACTGGGATCACTTCTCTGATCTTCATGATGAACCTGCAGGACGGACCGTCATAGCCATGACGGACCGTCACAAGCTTCGTAATCCCACACTTGGTCAGACTTCCCCATCTTCGTTCAGCAGCTGCACTACGCTGCTACCTACGGACCGTCACAGACACGACGGACTGTCATAAGCTCCGTAGGTGGTCTCTTCTGCATTTTTCGCTCAAAATCTTTGCTTTCAGCTCTGGACAGATTTCCTGCAAAACAAAGAGAAACTTATATCAAAATTAGCACAAAAAAGGCTTCCGGACACATTAAACTTAAGGAAAAAGTATTAATTATACCGTGAAACAACGGTATATCAAGAACCATTATTACAACTCATCTACACAACTTAACGAAAAGATAGGCATTTAAAGATACTGAGCAGGCTTAAATGTCTAAAGAAAATCGAAGTTCTCATATAATTTGGAAATTAACCAAAAAAAACCTACCAAACATTACGGAAAACCATCCCTAGAACCTGAAAGTCAATGTACCGATCCACATTTTCAATCACGAGTAAATATGACAATTCAATGGTACTTTTATGGAACACATACCTAAACTTTTAGTATACCAAAATATGGTACCCGATCTTAATTAGTGTGTCAAACGTGGCACCCATTCAATATACGCGCCAGAATGTGGCACCAAATCCAAGTTAGTGTGTCGAAACATGACACCTGATCCATTCAACACAACCACAATCACACTCATATGTACATTCTCATAATCATACAATCAAGTTTTGATCATGACATACATTTACTCATTCGTTCTCATTTCATTAGGTTCGATCAACAATGTTCCAATCTCATACATGCATGAATAACAATGAAGCAATTTACCAACATATATTATGCAAACAAGAAATCAACTTATCTCCTACTTTGAAACCAAGCTTGAATCACTAAGACACTTGAATTTTTTGTTTTCGAATTCTTTCCGCTTGTTCTAGGTATAAAAATAACAACTTCATGCAAGGATCAATTAGTTAAGGTCTACTTACCCGGATTATAATAAACCTAATATCCCATGACCAAACACATGATCCTATTGTGCAGCTAGGGCTTTTCCCCACCATCAAATTCAGTTCACCCTCCAATAATATTTAACCAAGAATCTATGTTCTACGAATCGAAAATGAAATTAGGGGAGTAAAATCCTTACCTTTAACACCTAAATTCGTGAAAAACTGTCAAGAAATCACCTGGGGTCGTCTCTTACGTAATAAGAGTGGAACCTGGAGAAAAATAATGTTTTTGGGATTTAATTCCAACTAAAGTCGCAACTAGACTGCCTTAGCATGCCTCAACCCGCCATAGAGGCAAGGCCCTGACGGGAATAATCTCGTCACAACCGCTTACACGGAGACAGAGAGTCGAAATTTGATTTCCATCCCCCATTTCACGAAATACCTCAATCCATGACGTTCAAAACTACCATTTCATGCTAAGATTAGTTTCGAGAGTTTCACTCGCCCAAATTTAATTCTGTAAAGTCGTACGGGTTCCTTAAAATCTTAGCTATCTTCTCGTGCAATCAAATTCAATATTTAATCTCTCATTCATTATCAGATTTTTCTAGACCTCACGTGACTCATAATTCATTCAAATCTGGATTAGGCTAGGAAATTTCAAGTTACTACCAAAAAGTTTTCTGGCCCCAAAATTTTTCCCTGTTGAATTTTCTATAATGTTGGGAACATGTTCTTACAATAGATACGAATTTACCTATCACTTGTCCTCAAGTAACAAACTAGGAAAACGGCTAAAGTAATATTGGAGTAGTACCTGAATCGTCAAACAACTAGAGATACTTGTCTCCCATGTCTTTTACGATTTTTGAAGTAGCTTCCTCAAATGGAAGATACTACCATTGAACTTTCACAGACTCAATCTCTTTGATTCTCATCTTTCGGACATGGTGATCTAGAATTGCAATCGGTTTTTCCTCATACTCAATGTCTTTATCTAACAACACTCAGTCCCACTTTATGATGTAATCTCCTTCTCCATGTTACTTCTTCAACATGGATATATCAAAAAACTAGTGAACTCTAGATAATCTAGGTGGTAAATCCAATATGTAAGCCATTAGCCCTACACAATCAAGAATCTCAAAATGGGCTGATGTAACGACGATTAAGCTTGTCCTTCTTGTTGAATTTCATCTCCCCTTTCATGGGTGATACTTTAAGATTAACACTCTCACCAGTCTGAAATGCCATTTCTTTTACCTTATGACATGTATAGTTCTTTTGTCAACTTTGGGGCGCTAAAAGCTTAGCTTGGATGCTTCTTACCTTATCCTGAGCATCCTTTACCAAATCCATCCCTAAAGGTTTTACATCTCCCAACTCAAACTCTCATACGGGGATCTACATCCCCTCCCATAACTTGAATAGTGCCATGTATATGCTATATTGGTAACTATTATTATAGGAGAACTCACACCAACAGTAGAAACTTATCCCAATGTCCTTCAAAATCAATCACACATGCCCTCAACATGTCCTCTAACACTTGAATGGTTCTCTTTGACTGCCGGTCCTTTCGTGAATGGAAAGTTGTACTAAAAGTGAGTTGAGATTCAACTCACCATGTAATTTTCTCCAAAAATTGTATGTGAACTATGTACCCCGGTCTGAGATGATAGAAAGAGGTATCTCGTGCAACCTCACTATCACTTTCACATAATCCTTAGCCAACTGCAAAGCATTATAATCTATTTTGACCGGAATAAAATGGGAGGACTTAGTCAATCCATCAATCATTATCCAAATAGAATCAAACTTTCCCAAAGTCTTGGGGAGATTAACCTCAAAATCTATAGCTATCTTTTCCCACTTCCATTCCGAAATTGACATTCTCTGAAGCAAACCTGCAGGCCTTTGATGATAGTACTTTACTTGCTGACAGTTTTAGCACTTAGCCAAAAAATCAGCTATGAAATTCTTCATGTTAGGCTACTAATAAAGTACTTCAAATCTCGATACATCTTGATCACATCTGGATAAATGGATACCATAAACCATAAGCTTCTTTCAGCAATTTTTGAATCAAATCATCCACTCTAGGAACACAAATCCTTCTTTTAAAGCTAAGCACACACCCGATATCTAAAGTCACATCTTGTGCCTTGCCAAACACTGTTTTCTTTTTTAGCTCATTCAAATTCTCATCCTCAAATTGTTTGGCCTTGATATCTTCAATGAATGTGGCCCTTACCTCAATGCTAGCTAACACTCCACCTTTTTCTAAGATGTCAAACTGCGTAAACTTAAATTTAAAGGTTTGAATTTTCTTAGCCAAAGGTCGATTGGATACACTCAAGCAAGCTAAACTATCCATTATCACCGTCTTCTAGCTCAGTGCATTTGCCACTACATATCCCTTATCCGAATGATATTAGATGGTGACATCATAATCTTTAAGTAACTCCGTCCCTCTTTGTTGTCCCAAATTCAAATCCTTTTGCGTAAATACATGTTGTAGACTGCGATGATCTATAAACACCTCACACCATAAAGGTAATACCACCAGATCTTAAGATCAAATGCTATAGCTGCCAACTCTAAATCATGTGTAGGATAATTCTTTTCATGCACCTTTAACTACTGCAATACACACAACATCCAAATCCAAATGTGAAATGTCACAATAAATAGTAAGATCTTTACCTTAAACCGGCAGTGCTAGAATAAGTGTTCTGGTCAAAAGAGTTTGGTACTTTAGAAAGCTCTTATCACATCTTTCAGTTCATTTGAAAAGTACCTCATTCTTGGTCAACCTTGTTAGATGTGTGGAAATAGAACCAAAGTTTTTCACTAATCGATGATAGTAACTAGCTAGCCCAAAAAAACTCTCAACTTTGATCACAAAGTTAGGTCGGACCCAATTCTTATCCGCTTTAATCTTTTGGAGATCTACCATTACCCCTCTCGTCAAAACTACATGCCCCAAAAAGACTACTGAATCCAATAAGAACGCATCACGTGGAAAATTTGGCATATAACCTTTGTTTCTGAAGAACACCCAGAACAATACGAAGATTGTCGGCATCCTCTTCCTTACTCTAGGAATAAACCAAAATATCATCAATAAAGACTATCATAGAAGAATCCAGAAATGGCTTGAACACACCATTCATCAAATTCATGAAAGTTGCAGGGGCATTGCTCAACTGGAATGACATTACTAAAAACTCATAGTTCTCGTAATATGTCCTGAACGCCGTCTTTGGTACATTCTCAGGCCTAATTTTTAACTAATGGTAACAATATCTTAGATCAATATTAGAGAAAAATGAAACACCTTGCAACTGGTCAAAATGATCATCTATTCGAGGTAACTGATATCGAATGGTGACCCTATTCAACTGTTGCTAGTCTATGCACATCCTCATACTACCATCATTTTTTAAACAAACAAGACATGATCACCCCATGGGGAAGCACTAAGAAGGATGAAACTGTCATCAAGAAGTTCTTGGATTTGAGTCATACACAATCTCAATTCTACCGGGGACATGCGATACATATGGATAAAAATAGAGCGGGTACCAGGTTCTAAATCAATGCAAAAATCTATATCTCGATATGAAGGCATACCACAAAAATCAGTGGGAAACACGATCCTAAATTCAGACACTACAAGAATAAAGTCAATAGAGGGAGACTTAATTAAACCTCAACATCCCGAATATATGTCAAGTACGCAAAACATCCCTGCCCCACCAGATTCCTAGCTCGAATTAAGGATATGACCTTAGCTACTTAGGCTTATACACCCCTTCCCACTTTAATTTTTCCCTATCTCTAGAGTCATAGGACACAAAATAATAGATGGACAACCAAGTCATGCCTATGATTATATCAAAGTCAATCATATAGAAAATAACCATATCAACCCAAGTTTGGAAACCCATAAACATAACAGAACAAACACGATACACATGGGTGACTATGACAAACTCTCCAACTGGGGTAGAAACATGGATAGGGGGCATCAACTACATCACAAATGTCTTTAAATTCCAAGGCAAATTGAACTGACACATATGAAAAGGTAGAACCTGGATCAAATAATACATTATCCATTCGGTCACAAATAAGGATAGTATATGTGATCATTGCATTAGATGTCTCTGCATCAGTATTGCCCGAAAAAGAATAAAATTGAGCTTTGTCATCTTGACGGACAACCTCCTTGCCGCTCATTACCATTACCCCGACTTCCACGACCTCATTGATTTCCTTTTCGCCCACCTTCTGATCGTCCTCTACCATTATTACTATTGCTCGCGGGTACCACTCTCTAGTATGTTTCTACGTTGAATCCAACATGAGCTGTTGGGGATAATCTCTTCTCATGTGGCCAAGTTCCTCACAATTATAACTAGTAAGATTAAAGGACGGTGTGCCGCTAGCCAAAGATGTGAATTCCTGGTTATCGCGAATAAAATTCTACTAAAGAGTTCCTGAGTAGTTACCTATACAAGCGGGCATGGAAAACTGAATTGGTTGCCCCGTCAGCCTATTTGAGCCTCTAGAGTAGGAACCCAGAAATTCACTTCTTTTTTTGTCTATCTTAGCCAAAGCCTTAGCCTTCCCATCACGTCTAACTCCTTCTAGTTTGTTCACAAAGTTGATTACCTCATCAAAGCTTTTTCCTGCAAATGTCTTGTGAACAGACAATACTTGAAATTCAAGTTTAATCCTTTGACAAATAGAAACGAATCCTCTTCTTCTCAATTGTTACCAATTATGTAGAATATCTTGATAAGTCATGGAACTTAGCCTCATAAACAACTACAGTCATACCACCCTGTTCTAAAGCCATGAACTCATCCTTTTTGCAATCTCTCAGAGTCTGGGGCATATAGTTTTAAAAAACGGGCCATGAAAAGTGTGTCCAAGTGGATGGGGGTAAAGCTGACGATCTGCATTCTGCAGAAGCTCTCCAACATTACTTAGCCTCACCTTGAAGTTGGAAAGTCACAAACTCTACTACATGCTGATGGACAATACAAACTTATGCAACCTTTCTTAAAAATCCAAGATGAACTCATGCGCGTCCTCATTCTCTGAAACACATGGGCTTCAATTTCAGAAACTTAATCAGTATCTCATGCTCATTATCAGTCATTACATGACCCAATAAAGGATAAAAAATGACATCAGTACCTACGATTTTACTCAATTGGGGACAATAATGGCAATAGGGGTTGGCAAGAGCTTGGGTTGCTTGAATTGTGGGAAGAACTTCAGGACTAACCAATATTTTCAGAAAAGACATAATTTATTGAGCTAATACTAAGTCTAAGAGAGGAATATTTGTAGTCTCAACCTATATCTCTTTATCTTGTCCAACATCCTCCTCATTCTCAACCTCAATATTCTCTTCTATCTCTTCATGATGCGCAAGAGAAATCTCAATTCTGGGAGCATTCTCAACCGAAGCTCCACCCCTAGCGGATGCTACCCTTCCTTGGCCTCTACCCCTTGTTATTTCTCTATCCCTGGCTCAACTAAGACCTCTTGCTGCAAACTCCTCAGTGGGCTCATTGACAGGATCCACGGGCCTTACACCGTTAAAGCGGGTGTTAACCATCTGTGTACAGAAGAGTGAAAGAGATTAGATACCGATTCACATCACCATATACCAATTGGAATCAAGTTATAGTATTAAGAAGACAAGAGAAAACAAAGAGGTTTTCAAAAATCGTATGACCTCTCGAAGAAAAGTACAAACGTCTCTGTACCATTTCATACGACTCTTTGGTACACTGAGATCAATGATCCTAGGGGTTTGATACCAGCTTTTTCACAACTTAAATCGTTGTGATCAGTACTTACACTAACCCTCCTATTGGAGAATTGTTACTACAACCCAAACTAAACAATTTACCAAGAGCTAAGACATTTAAAGATATGGAAGTAGGTTTAAATGCATAAACGGACTAAAGAGTTTCCTTAAACTCCAGGAATTTAATAAACTATCAAAATATTGCAGAAATATTCCCTAGAAAGTAAAAAACAATATACCAAAACATCTAAAGTTTAACAAGTCTAAAGAAAATGGTACAACCCAACTAAACATACGAGTAGTAAGTCTAACTAGAAAGTATAATTCCGAAAATAGTGGACTAAAATATAGAAGACCCATGACAGACTGAAAGAACTGACTGACCCTTGAATCTGATCTTGCTCTCTGATCTCCTAAACAAGGTCTATCAGAAAATCTTCTAGGGTCATCTCCTAGCTCTCAAGAATGAAACATGTAGAAAAATAATATTTTTGGAGTTTATTTTCGACTTAAGTTATGACTGGCCCGCTATGGCAGCCCTCGTCCCTCCACATAGGCCTTGCCCTAGCGGTTTTCATGAAAATAGAAAGTCGAAAGTTGAGTTTCAGACCTCCATTTCAAAATGCACCTTCAGCTCACGATACTCAAAAACTATCCGTTCACGTTAAGATCAGTTTTGGTATTCTAATTGTTCGATTTCGATTTCGTGAAGTCATACGAATTTCTTAACGTATTAGCTATCTAATCATGTGATCAAATTCATAATTATATCTCTCATTCATTACTAGATCTCCCTAAACTTTACTGACTCTGATTTCATCCAAATTTGGACTAGGCTAGGAAATTTCAAGTTACTACCAAAAAAGTTTTTTTCGCCCAAACTTTTTCTCAAGACGTAAACCGGTCCTTATAATGTTTTTTTTCTTGAAAAATTGTTATTGTTGATATTTTTAAGTATATGTAAATTGTTTTAATTATTATTACAATTTATTCAATTTTAATATATCAACTAGAATTCCGTTTTTTCAAAAAGATAGAAAACATGAAGAATTAAATAAATCTTAAAAAAAGCACTTGATAGATTTTAACAAATAATGAATATTTCGAATAAAAAAATATTGAAGGTTGTTCTTCAAATGAACAAGTCACCAATAAAATTGAGTTAGATGATGATAATATACAAGAATAAACTTTACAAGAAGTTGGTAAAAACATGACATTGTTCCCGATATCAAGAACTCCTAAATTAAATAATTTAAATAGTCGCATTCCTAAAAATATATATGATCGAAGTCAATGGAATAATGTAGATACAAAAGAGAGATCTATTAATAGAAAAGGGACCATTTAGAATGACTGGTACAAATTTTTCATAAGATAAATACGTACGACATTTTTCTACAACATGCTATATTCAAAAATTGCTAAACGGATAAAAGCATGAAAGAAAAATGATTAATTTAATCTAAAGATTTGGATAATATTTTGTTTTTGTTGTAAATTATTTAGCATAATTTATATTATTTGTAATAATAAACTAGCTAGGTGAAGGTAGTAATAAGTGGAGAAATCTTAGTGTTAAGCTCAAAGTCCATGAAGTAAAGAATGAACATTATATTAAAAAATGTGAGCTCGTGTATTGATTTAGAAATGAGTTTGCATAAAATAACAATTGATAAAGTTGTGTAGGAATAAATTGATATAGATAAAGTGCAGCGGAAAAATATATTGTAAAATATTATTGATCAAAATAATTTCTTTAGCATTTAGGGAACAAATGAAAAATCTATCATGAAAGTTAACGATAATTTTTAAAGCCTAATTGAAATGATTAATTAATTAATTTGATCAAGCTATACAAGAACATGTTTGAAGAATATGCATGGTAAAATTCATAGTCATTACCTTGGACATAATATACAAATGAATTGTTAAAAAAAAAATCCAGAATGAATCGTTAAACTCATTGGCAAGTGAAGTTAAGATAAAGAGATTAAAGAAATAAAATACTTCTTAAAATATTATTAGCTCTCTTTAAGGTTTGGTTTTAAGCCCCGATCTTGTCGAGTTGGGCCTATTCATTTTTATACAATAATAATTAAAAAAATAAAAAATATCAAAAAACGAGAAAAACGATTCTATGAATCTTTGAACAAAGAGAGGTGTCACAACATTTTACTTTTATCTAGCTTTATATTATATATCGATTTAATTAAATTTATATTAATTTGAAAAAAATATAAATCAATTATTTTTTCTTATGATATTTTAGTTAAGAACATATGTTGATTATTAACATATTTTCAAAAGACAATACATGTGTTATATATTCAATTTTATATTAATTGCAAAAGTCTTTATTTGTCTAATATAAAATTTAAATTTAGATAGTTAATTTTTGTTGTTAAAATACAATATAACCTTATGATAACATTTGTGCAACCAATATAATTATAATTACATTGTGACAAATAAACAGGTCATTGTAATTATTTGAACTTATATTTATTATCAATTAATTACATCAATTTCATTTACTTGGTAGGCTCTCCAAACAAACTTTGCGTCTTTAATCAATTTACTATATAAAAGAGAGAAATTATATATTGATAGAAAATATTTCTTTTTTATAACTTTAGATTCTTTAACTAAAATAGAGTGACGTACATAAAATTTATCGCAAGCAATATATGCATAAATGAAAAGAGAAAAAAACACATAAAAAAATGAAATTGTGAAGGTTTGAACTCAAACAAATAAAAAAATCAAAAAATAAGGTTGTTGAGGTTTGAAACCAAAACCTTCATGATAGTTTTACGTGCTTTAAAATAAGAATATCACTTATAAGTTATAATATATAACTGTTATATTTGCTTTTATTTTTTAATTGAATATATCTATTTAGTAAAAATTTTCAACGAAGTAGTGTCAAATAACATTATTTACCTTCCTTAATCCGTCCATGCTAATTTAAAATTACTTTAAGCTATACAACATTATTAGTGTGTTATGTTTTTGAGGAAACAAATTAAGAACATAATTATTAATGATGGGAATTATTTTAATAAATTTAAATTTTAAAGAAAACGAGATATTCGTGCCTCAAAAATAAACGTTGGTTGGTTGATGTGTTGTTAGAAAGAGGCGTCGCTCAATAAGTTTCCGTTTTGTAGATATAAATATAAAAACGACTCGTAAAATATAGTATCTCTCTTACAATAAATGCCGCATAACCTATAATTTGTACGATTAATTTATTACTCTTACAATTAATATAAAACTATATCTAATGACTATGACATATTTTTGTATACACGTGGCACCTTTAGTTACTAATGAGAGGTTAAATTTTTGTGGAATAGAGAATTTTCTCATAATATTGGTTAGTTTATTTATTTTTTCTTTTAATTATGAATAAAAGATTTGTTAAATTAATCTAATTAATCCTCTAAATTTTAGATATAAACTAAACTAGACGTTTTATAGAGATATTTTTTATTTAATAAATTAATATTTACTAATTTAAAGAGTGTTTTGATACCACAAAATTCGTTTGAGGATGAAATCTCAAAAAATTTAAATGAATCTACTTGCAAAAATATTTTTTATGAACTTGAGATCATGATTAATGATTTCGATTATTATAACAAAATAAACATTAACGGTCTGTTAGATGAGCGATAATGATACATGTTCAAAGTTGAGCTTAGAAGAAATTATGAATATCATAGAAAAAATGTTTATGATAAATTAGAAGATGATACAATACTCTTGAAATCAACTGCAGAGTAAGAAAACACTTAATCACATTTAGAATTCTTTACAATTTTATGATACAGTTCAAAACACAACATTAAAACTTTTGAATGCAATAAGAACAGTTAGAAATGAGTTTCAATGATATTTAAATTTTAACTAAAAAATAAAACACGATAGAATTATCTTATTATATTGCCTTAGATATATTTGTATTTTTAACAAATTATTAATTTGTAATATTAACGAAATCATATATTTATATATGGTTCTTTTAAAAATAAATTATCTTAATATCTTATTAAAATAAGTTATTTTTTCCATTGAGCCAAGTTAAAATTGAAAAGAAATATTATTTTAATAAAACTATTAATTAATTGAATATTAATATAGTGAAATTATACTGTATGACAAATATAACTTATTTAGTTATATACTTGGAAAAATAAACAGAAGATATAATGAAATCAGGCAAATTCGTGTAAAAGACTCCAAGTTTCTACGAATATAGAAAATATAATATATTAAAAAATGTAATACAGAAATAAATTATAATTAATTATAAAAATAAACTAAAAATTAAATTATAAAATATAGTTCTTTTAATATGATTAGTATCTTCATAAAATATTTAAGTAGTTTATTTTTTACATGACTTGCTCTGTTTGTATTTACTTATTATATTTTACATTTTGAAAGTTAAATTATATAAATTTTAATTAATATTTTAAAATGTATTTTCAATTATGTCGATAATAACTTATAATTTTTCAATATAATTTTTAAATATTTAAAAGTTAAATACTAAATTAATTCAATTTTAATAAATTAACTAAATTAATTGTTATAATAAAACATTGATAGGTAAAATTGTATTCCTTGGCTATTGACGTAATCCTTTTGAGTTTATTTATTGTACTAAAGACATAAACACCACAACGCCGACTTCCATTAAAGGCTTTTTTCTAAAACCTTTTTTTTGCGGCTATATACGCACTTTTAGGGTCTTTAATTTAATGATATAAGGGCTCCGATTTGATATTTTTATTTGTTTATTATATTATTTTGAAATTTGTAATAATATTTGTCTAGTTTATGAAATTTATAAATAATTTATAATTTTATGTCTGTTTTACCTTTATTATTAAATATTGGTCATTTTAATATTATATATTTTATAATTTCGATGTTAAGTCAATAATGAATAATTATGATTCACAGAATTCTTTACTACTCTATCTGTCCACTTTTAATTGTTATGGTTTCTATTTTTAGAGTCAATTTATAAGAATTTTGACTAACATTTTAAAGTGTATTTTTTCATTATATTGATATAAAAAAAAACTGTAACTTATAGTACTTTTCATATAGTTTTTTAATATATAATTTTTATTTAAAATATTGAATTGATGTAATATAATTTAACTTTGAAAGTTAATCAAATTGACTTTCAAAAAACATAACATGATAAATAAAAGTGAACGGAGAAAGTAGTAGAAGAATTTAATTCGATATATCTCATGCACCAAAAGACAATAAATAACCCCTTTCTATCTTTAAGACACTATATATACCCTTGAATTTCTTTCATATTTTCTCATCATTCCAACAAAATCAAGTTCCTTAAATACCTTTTGTAAAATCATATTCTAATTCTTTCCATGCACAACTAACCGATACAAAAAAAAAAAAAAAAAACAAATCGTGACAATGCAATACCAAAACACTAGGTCAAGGCAAAGGTCATCGTCTTCCGAGTCGATGGAGAGGGTGGCTAGGCTAGCATCAGGAAGCGCGGTGGTGATATTTAGCTCGAGTAGTTGTTGCATGTGCCATGCAATGAAGAGGTTGTTTTGTGAGCTCGGGGTGAGCCCGATGGTGTATGAGTTAGACCAAGACCCTAATGGAAAAGGAATGGAGAGGGCGCTTTCAAAGCTTATTGGCAACTCACCTGCCATACCGGTTGTGTTCATAGGTGGTGACCTAATTGGATCGATGGATACAGTTATGGCTTCTCATATTAATGGCACTCTTGTCCCACTTCTCAAAGAAGCTGGAGCTCTCTGGTTGTAACAGTCTTTCTTTTTTAGTCTGTTAAGAAAATTGAGTGATCATATTCTTCCATTTTCGAATATATCGTAATTTTTAATTAACTTCCTATTTTGTCCTTAGTCATGACATGTTCTCTATAAATGTTATATTTAAGGTAATGAATTTTCGATCGAATATTTTTTCTTTATTACAAAAATAAATTGTTTAATTTACTGATATTTAATAGAAGTAGTTAGGTTAAGGTAAAGTTAGAAATATCTGGTAATATACCTAATAGTATTATTGAGGCAATCTGGTAAATGCCTACCATACATTTAGTTCATTCCTCTTTTTCTACATTTTGGATGGTTGAATTTAGACGAAATGATTGAAATTAATAATAAACCTTGATATATATTATTCTGCTCTGTTAGAACGATATTTGTCTATCATGGACTTTGCACACAAAAGACTATAAATATAAAAGTAATTTTACTATATAACCCTTTGAATATAATAAATAAAATGTCATGAAAAATATAAGAAAATTGTACGAATACCTTCCTAGACTATAATCGAAATCTCGGAGACACACCTTAACTAAACTAAGATTTTATTACCCTGAATTCATTTTTTTTTATAGAATGACTATAATTAATGACAAGGACAAATGAAGAATTAGGTGTAAAAATATCTATTGATTTCATAAAGTGATATCTCAAAAAAATATCGTGAACAAATATTGTTGGATAAAGAAAGTAATACCTAACACAAATAGTTCTTAATATATAACAAAATTATCTACGCAACATAGCCGGAAACGTACAACTACAATAGCGATCACTCAAGAGGTGTCAGGCGACACTCTTTCGTTGAAAAATTATGTTATAGGTTAGAATTTGATTTAATTAACACATCTTTACATACCCTGAATGTTTACTTAATAAAAATTCTGATTTTGCTATTTCTCATATAAAAAAAAATATTAAAAGATTGACAAATCTAATACACTCTTAAAAAAATAAATTGAATATAATTAGCTTAATTTTTTTAAAAAAATTAGATTTTACTATTTCTCATATAAAAAAAATTATTTAAAAATTGACAAATTTAATACTCTTAAAAAAAATGAATTGAATATAAAAAAATGAATTGAATATAATAGCAATTTTCTAATAATGGATCCAATCGATCTCAATATAGCACTAAATTTATATCTCTTGTATGTACAATAGTATGCCAGCATGTTGGGCTAATAAATTGAAACGACAAAAATGAATAATATGCATTAAATAGGTGTAGTACCACAAAGGCCAGCAGCCAAGTGCAGCCTCTATACATTAATCCTAATAATAATTTTGGAAAAAGACATAAATTCTTTTTTGAAATTGTCTCGAAATTATATACTTTAATTTTATTTAAAGTGTTATTAGTACCTCTTAGTAGGTGACATGACATAAAAAGTGTCATTACCTTCCTCAAAGTGTTTAAAAAAAATTATGTTTAAATGACAAATTTAAACACACGACACTATTTTATTAATTATTATATAATTAAGTATTACAATTATTAATATACTAGTTATGTTTTTTTTCTTTATTTTGGGTGATCCCAATTTGTTTAAAGGTTTTATATTTTTATTTTTTTTTTAAAAATAGTTCTTTCTTTTTTACAATTTTTTTGTCACCATTGATGTTTCTACAAATATCCATCACTCTATAGAAGTAAAAAATAGTAGGGATGATGTTGATTTCCAACGGAAGTTAATAATTTTAGCTAAAGGTTTATGAGTTTTATTCGAAATCACTAGAGGATTTATCGGAGAAGAATATTGGAAATATTATGAGAAAGCTAATGATTTTTATTGAAAATCCTATGATATTTATGCATAAAATATATGTTTGATTGTCTATATTTTTCAAAAATTCATGAAAGAAAATAATTTAATGTCTTTGTTTTCTTTATTCTCGACGGAGCACTACTCACAGCCATCACAATTTTATCTTTTTTTCAAGCCATCAATAGCATATTTGATTTTAATTACCAAGATTTCAGAAAAACTTTTACAAATTTGAAAGTTTTATTTGTTTTGCCGGCAACAATCGTGTTGCCCACTGCCTATCACCACCACTAACATCACTAAACTTCATAATCGTCTTATTGTCTCATGTTCTCTCTTCAAATTTCTCGTTTTCCCTTCAATTTATGAATAATGAAGAAGAAAGAAAGTAAGGTGAGTGGAGGAAGAAAACCTAGGTTTCTACTTTTTGCAAAAGTCTAAGAAAATATTAAGCAAAAATAGTATTTAAAAATAAAAAAATCTTATTTACGTGTCAAAACGCGTGAATAACACATTTTCACACACAAATTGATATTGTCTTATGAAGGGGGTGTTAATTTCACTTTAAGCAAGATTGAGCGTGTAATAGGTCATTTTGATAGTTTAAGTATGTAACTGAATTTTCGAAACAAGTTAAAGGGAAATTTAAGTCTCTTCTCAATATTTTTTTCCTTTTTATTTATGTAAGGCAAAATTAGCTAATTTTTCAAAATTCTTAACATAATAATTAAAAATAATTATGCTTTAAAATAATTATTAAAATCAATATGTTAATTATATGAAAAATTGTCTAAATACACATCTTATTTTACCATAATTTCTAATATTTTCTACCATTTAATTATTTTTTTTCAAAAATCTCCTCTTTATGCATCACTCTAGCTCCTCTCGTTGATACATCCCTATCTGATACATCTCTCACCTATGTATGCAATGTCTACGGATGTATCCAAAAGTTCAGTGATATACTTACATGTCTTATTCCCTCTTATAGATCCTTCACCTCTTGAATACATCCCTCACCTATGTATTTGGATGTCTGCCGAAAGTCCAGTGATGTATAATCTATAAATTTTAAGGAACTTTTGTAATTTGCAAAGAATAGGAAAATAATGTAATTAACTCTCAACACTATGAGATTTATGTAAAATATACTAATTATAAACTCCCTATGTCCCTAAATATTTGTCCATTTTTGAATTGACACACTTATTATGAAATAATGATTGACATGATGAAGTTTCCATTTTAACCCTATTAATTAAGAAGTGAGTGAATTAAAAACTTAAGATTTTCTAGAAATTCTACCTTTTTCAAACAATTAATTGATGATATAATAGGAAAAAATATTTTTTTCCTTTCTTGATTTGTCAACATGAACAAGTAATAAGATAAGGGACAACGAAAAAAGAAAAAATGAACAAGTAATTAGGGACATAAAGAGTAGCTAAGGAATAAAGCATTAGTACCCCTTCAACTAAAGATTGAATATCAGCGACACACCTTAACTATACATGAGTCTTATACCCCCAACCCCCTCCCCCCCCGCTGAATCATTTTAAAGTATAATGAATGCATCCTAAATCTTCTATAATCACTCACGTGAAGGGAGTTGTCTTACACTCTCCCCACATCATCCTTATGTCATGTCACGACCCAAATTTTTACAAGTCGTGATGGCACCTATGTTCCCAACCAATAGGTAAGCCAACCCAACATATTAACCCAACTAAACCAACAAATGAGTAAAAAAGACCAACGCTTAGCAAGAATCTCCAACATTGAGTTCCTTATGAATACGAAATGCGGAAGATAAAATATATCACCCCAAGAATTGGTGTCTTAAGTACAAGAGCTTCTAAAATTCGATGCAAGTCTGAAACTAAATGACAAATCTAACATAAGGGATATCCTGTTTGAATACTAATAACAGAATAAATAAAAGATAGAAGGAGGTGTGGGCCACGGAACAGCCAAGCAGCTCATCACAACTCCAAGCTCGGACTCAAATTGCTCCACGAGATGTGCTTCTACTCGGAATCGAATCTGCACCACAAAGAGTGCAACAAGCGTAGTATGAGTACGAAACCATGTGTATCCAGTATGTCTCATTGACCGACAACGAAGAAGTAGTGACGGGAGTTATATAAGAAAATAAATTCTTAGATTTTACAAGTATATATATATATATATATATATATATATATATATATATATATATATATATTACACTTACTATTTAAGTTTCATCAATAAAGGAAATCAACATTTAATATTTTTCAAACACCAAACGAAACATATAGTCATCAAGAATGAATGATGGGATGAAATGCAATGCAGTATGATGCCATGTAATGATATGTCTCAGAATACCCAGTACTCACTCAACCGTATATACATGATACTCCTCGAAAATACATCGAGAGTTCATGACCCATGGGGGACTCGCGAGGTCCATATACCGACATGGACGATCTCCACGTGTCTGTGCGGACGATCTCAACGCACTATCATAATTTCAAACAATTTTTGCACGGACGGTCTCCACGTGCCCAAATTACAATCTTGACATCTCACCATCCCAGCACGGACGATCTCCACGTGCCCAACTTATACTCAGTCTCATCTTTATGCATGTGCACAATATTGTTTCAATAGAGGGGATGATGATGCATCTCAATCAATCAATATGAATATAATACATAACCACCTCAATTATCTCAACTATACGAGTGAAGTAAATAAAACACAATCACACAAGGAATTCAAGTCAATAATATATCAGCTAATGCTCATATGCTTTGGCATTCTCAAATTTCAATCCACATTCTATAATAGAAATTTTTCGTTTTATAACACCGGTACTCGTACCAATGCCCGTCACACCATTGATACGAGACCACCATATTTTCCCCTTACCCCTTTATCTATTTTTATTTTTAATCTTTAATTAGGAAAACGTCCTTCAACAAGTCTAACAAGTCTTAACATACCTTAGATGCCGAGCTTGTGCCGCGAATCTTTTAAGATTTTTCCTTTCCTTTTTGCAAGGTTTCGGAACGTTCCCAATCTACCAATTTTGCAATATTCATAAGTAAGTAATTTTTCTAGACATTCAAATTATTATATGTCTATCATAGACGCTAACACTCACTCATTTTTTTCAATAAACTCCAAATCTTGATATATATTGGCATGCCAAATTTTTTCATACTTGCTAAATTTCAAGCCAAGAACTTAACTCTAACCTCTTCAAATGGACTAAAATTCAATGTTAGCTCATATAAAATAACACCAAATAATTAATTACCAATCCCAATATATATTAAAAACTAGCATTTCAATATACGAATAAAACACGAACCAACTTCCCACCCATTGGCAGAAACCCATTTGTAAACAAGTGCCAATTTTCTAGAATATTTATTAAATTTGAATCATTGGCAATCATTGACAATGATTGGCTCAATCTTATTCCTACCATTTTGAAACTAACAATATATATAATAAATTCTTTTGACAAAATCACAGAAAACATTAACCTGCAGCCATTCAACTATTCGACTTCGATCGATTTATATATATATATATATATATATACATATATATATATATATATATATATATATACATATATATATATATATATTTGAATACTAACCCAATTGCTAACAATGTAATATAATTTAGTAATCATCACCAATTTACCCATTGTTTCTTATCACCCATTATCAATATAGCATAAAATAATAACATAATCCCAAGCACTGCGACAATATATTACTATATATAAAATTGAAAAGAACGAATATCTCATATCTTTACCTGAACAATGGCTATGATTTTTCTCCCTCTCGTTGGTCGCCTGTGGTAAGGTTTCGCCTCCCCACTTTTCATTTTCCTTTTCTTCTAAATAAGAAATTATTAACCGTGAAACTCCACTAACCTATTATCTAATTATTTATTTAATAAAAGTTTCATCAATTGGGTACTCATAGTTATCTAATAGTTTAAAAATACCCTTTAAATTTTCAAAAGGAGTCAAACTAGTCCTAGTTCTCAAAACGACCTAGCGGGTCGTTACATCACCTACCACTTAAACAAATGTTCATCCTCGAACGGAAAAAGAAAAGAGCTAACCTGGACACTCAAAAAGATGAGGATATTTACTCCTCATGTCTGCCTTTGTCTCCCATGTAGCCTCCTCCACTGGACGATGCTTCCACTGAACCTTTACTGAAGCAATCTCTTTGGACCTTAGCTTCCGAATTTGCCTATCCAAAATGGTGATCGGCTCTTCCTCAAAAGTCAAATTCTGATCAAGTAACACTAAATCCCATTGAATCACGTGATCACCACCCTGATGATACTTCTTAAGCATTGAAATATGAAATACAGGATGGACACCTGACAACCCAGGTGGAAAAGCCAACTGATATGCCACCTCACCAATACGCTCCACATCCTCGAAAGGACCAATGTACCTTGGACTCAACTTGCCCTTCTTTCCAAATCTCATCACACCCTTCATGGGTGAAACCTTAAGTAGAACCCTCTCTCCAACCATAAACTCTAAATCACGAATCTTTCGATCTGCATAACTCTTTTGCCTACTCTGAGCCATGAGAAGTCTATCTTGGATAACCTTGACCTTGTCCAAGGACTCCCTCAACAAATCTGTACCCCATGGTCTAACCTTAAATGCATCAAACCAGCCAATTGGAGATCGACATCTCCTACCATACAGAGCCTCAAATGGTGCCATCACAATGCTCGAGTGATAACTATTATTGTAAGAACTGGTCTCACTGACCACCAAAGTCAATCACACATGCCCGCAACATATCCTCGAGAACCTAAATAGTGCGCTCAGATTGACCATCAGTCTGAGGGTGAAAGGCTGTACTAAGATCCACCCGAGTGCCCAACTCCTTCTGCATAGACCGCCAGAAATTAGATGTAAATTGAGTGCCACGATCTGAAATAATAGAAATAGGAACCCCATGCAAACGAACTATCTCTCGAATATAGATTTTGGCTAACTTCTCTAAATTATAGGTCGTCTGAACTGGTACAAAGTGTGCAGACTTAGTCAGTCGATCCACAATGACCCACATAGCATCAAACTTACCCAAAGTACACGGAAATCCTACCACAAAGTCCATAGCAATACGCTCCCACTTCCACTCAGGTATAGGCATCCTCTGTGTCATACCTCCAGGCTTTTGGTGTTCATACTTCACTTGCTGACAATTCAGACACTGGGATACAAAATCTACTATGTCCCTCTTCATACGACACCACCAATAGTGTTGCTTCAAGTCACGATACATCTTAGTAGCCCCCGGATGAATAGAGTACCTCGAACTATTAGCCTCCTCCATGATCAATCTAGTCAAATCACCTGTACGAGGAACACATATACGACCCTTAATCCTCAAAACTCCCTCACTATCAAGAATTGCAGCCCTGGCTTCTCCTTTTAAAACCTTGTCCCTAATCTTACATAAATCACCATCATCAAACTGTTGAGCTCGAATTCGCTCCAACAAGGATGACCTAGCCTCCATATAAGCCAATACCTTACCAGATTCTGAAATATCAAGTCTCACAAAGCTATTGGCCAGGGATTGGACACCCCTAGCTAGGGGACGCTCGCCAACCTGTAACATGGCTAGGCTACCCATACTTAACGCCTTCCGACTCAAGGCATCTGCTACAACATTTGCTTTGCCTGGGTGATAAAGAATAGTCATATCGTAGTCTTTGAGCAACTCCAACCATCTCCTCTGCCTCAAATTTAGATCCCTCTGATTGAATATATACTGGAGACTACGATAATCCTTGAACACCTCACAATGCACACCATAAAGATAATGCCTCTAAATTTTTAATGCAAACACCACAGCCGCCAATTCTAAATCATGAATAGGGTAGTTCTTCTCATGAACCTTTAACTGCCTCAAAGCATAAGCTATCACCCTTCCCTTCTGCATCAACACACAACCAAGACCAACCCGAGAAGCATCACAATATACGACAAAACCCTCTCCCTCCACAAGTAGGGTCAAAATCGGAGAAGTAGTCAACAAAGTCTTGAGCTTTTGGAAACTAACCTCACATTCGTCAGACCACTGAAAAGTCACCTCCTTCTGTGTCAATCTAGTTAATGGAGATGCAATGGATGACAAAACCCTCAACAAACCGTCGACAATAACCTGCAAGGCCCAAGAAACTCCGAATCTCAGTAACTGAAGTAGGTCTGACCCAATCTCTAACCGCCTCAATCTTCTTAGGATCCACCATGATACCCTCTTTGGACACTACTTGTCCCAAGAATGCTACCGAACTAAGCCAAAACTCACACTTTGAAAACTTTGCATAAAGCCTCTTCTCCTTTAGAATCCCAAGAACAATCCTCAAATGATGCTCATGCTCCTCCTTAGTGCGTGAGTATATCAATATATCATCTATGAAGACAATAACAAAGGAATCTAAATACGGTCTGAACACTCCATTCATCAAGTCCATAAAAGCTGCTGGGGCATTAGTCAGTCCGAAAGACATCACCAAAAACTTGTAATGACCATAACGTGTTCGAAAAGCCGTCTTAGGGATATCCTCCGCCCTAACCTTCAACTGATGATAGCCAGATCTCAAGTCAATTTTGGAGAAAACTGAAGCACCCTGCAACTGATCAAATAAATCATCAATACGAGGTATCAGATACTTATTTCTGATGGTTACCTTGTTCAACTGCCGATAGTCAATACACATACGCATAGATCCATCTTTCTTCTTCACAAATAACACTGGAGCACCCCAAGGAGATACACTTGGTCTAATAAAACCTTTGCTCAACAAATCCTGCAGCTGCTCCTTCAACTCTTTCAATTCAGCTGGTGCCATACGATAAGGAGGAATGGAAATAGGCCGAGTGCCTAGCTCCACATCAATACAAAAATCAATATCTCGATCTGGTGGAAGACCTGGCAAATCGGTCGGAAATACTTCTGAAAATTCACTCACTACTGGAATAAACTCAAGCATAGGAGTCTCAATACTAGTATCTCGAATGTGGGCCAAGTACGCCAAACATCCTCTTTATACCAACTGACGAGCCTTAAGGAATGATATCACACCCTTAGAAGGCTGACTAAGAGTACCTCTCCATTCTACTATAGGAATTCCAGGCATAGCTAAAGTGATGGTCTTGGCATGACAATTTAAAATTGCGTGGTAAGAAGATAACCAATCCATACCAAGAATCACATCAAAATCTATCATATCTAAGACCTTTAAATCTGCATGAGTGTCATACCCCATCAAAGTAACAGTACATAAACGATACACTTGATCTACAACTACAGAATCCCCAACAGGAGTAGAAACACGTATCGGCAAATCAAGAGACTCCCACAATATATCCAGACTAGGAGCAAAATATGTGGACACATAAGAATAAGTAGAGCCTGGATCAAATAATACAGTAGCTGGTCGATGACAAACCGGAATAATACCTGTGATAACAGCATCTAAGGCTTCAGCCTCTGGCCTACCTGGAAAAGCATAACATTGAGAACGACCTCCATCAGATTGTGAACCTCCACGAACACCATCTCGACCAGAAGGAGAACCACCTCTACCTGAATGAGAACCACCTCTACCATTCTGTGCACCACCCCTAGCTGGAGGTTGTGCAGCCCTGGAAGTCGAAACCTGAGAACCCTGATGTAAGCCACCACGTCTGGTCCTAGGGCAATCTCTCACAAAGTGTCCCATATTACCACACTCAAAACAACCCCTACGAGACGCCGGCTGATGAGAGGAACCGGAATGACCAGAATGCCCTCCACGAACTACAGGTCTAGAAGATGAACCCTGCGAAGTATGTACCGAGCTCAAAGAGTTATGCCCAGCGTAACCAGCCTCAGACGCTGGTATAGCAGCATGAATGGGTCTGCTGGACTGAGGGTGATAACCTCTGCCCAAGTAACCCCGACTCCTAGGCGGAGCACCACCATAATCACCTAAATAACAAGTCCTCTTGTCCTCTCGCTGCTCAAATCCCTCACGTCGAATCATCTCCAACTCCTTAGCAGCATCTACCACTTTCTGGAATGGAACACCAGAAGCAGCAACCTGAGAAACTCCTTGACGGATCGGAATAATCAACCCCTTAACAAACCTTCTCACTCTCTCAGCCTCTGTGGGAAGTATCATCGAAGCATGCCTAGCCAAGGCATGAAATTTACCCTCATACTCTGCAACTGACATACCATTTTGCTGCAAACCCTCAAACTCGGCCCTCTTGCGCTCCCTCTCACTGCGTGGAACAAATTTGGATAGAAATACCTGAGTAAACTCAGTCGAGGATAGTGGATGGGATCCAGCTAGCCTACTACTAATATAATCCCTCCACCACTGCTTAGCAGAGCCAGTCATCTGAAACGCTGTGTAGTCAACTCCATGAGACTCCACTAATCCAAGATTATGCAACCTCTCATGACAACTAACTATGAATTCATATGCATCCTCAGCTAAGTCACCAGTATAAGTCCCAAACATCTTTTGCTCATCAATAGTCATAGAAGGCCTGTTCACCAAATGTGATGTCATATCTGGAAAACCCATACTATCCAAACGAGGAGCTACAGCGGCAGCTGGCTGAGTCCTGGGAGTCTGAGAATCTGGAGGAACTATCGGATCTGGAGTTTGACCTCCAACACGGGTCTGTGAGCCATCAGAAGTGACAGGCAAAGCTCCTGCCTGGGCCGTCCCCTCTAGGATTCCTAACATACGAGCCAAGGTATCTTGAAGAACTGGGGGACAATAGTACTGGTTGGAGCCTGAGCTGGCCCATCCCCCTCGACACAATTTTGCACATCCCCATGAATAACCTCTGCATCAGGAGGTACGGCCCTATCACGACCCTGGGTAGCTACTGGTACTTGAACATCCACAGGTGCTGCAACACGGCCCCTACCCCGACCTCGAGCTCGTCTCCTACCTCTACCTCGGACAGTGTTTCCAGAAGCAGGCACAGGAATAGGATCCTGACCACCACTTGCCGATGTACGATTCCTCGCCAACTGAGAGAGAATGAAATATCAAGATTAGAATTTCTACAAGGTCAAGTGTGCACGATAATGAATAAAAGAACAAATTATTTTCTAAATGTCCTACAGCCTCTCGAAGATAGGTATGGACGTCTTCATACCGATCCGCAAGACTCTACTAGACATTGCCCTTGTACTCTTGAGACCGATGAACCTAGGGATCTGATACCAAATTTGTCACGACACAAATTTTTGCAAGTTGTGATGGCACCTATGTTCCCAACCAATAGGTAAGCCAACCCAACATATTAACCCAACTAAACCAACAAATGAGTAAAAAAGACCAACGCTTAGTAAGAATCTCCAACATTGAGTTCCTTATGAATACGAAATGTGGAAGGTAAAATATATCACCCAAGAATTGGTGTCTTAAGTACAAGAGCTTCTAAAATTCGATGCAAGTTTGAAACTAAATGAAAAATCTAACATAAGGGATATCTTGTTTGAATACTAATAACAGAATAAATAAAAGATAGAGGGAGGTGTGGGCCACGGAACAGCCAAGCAGCTCACCACAACTCCAAGCTCGGACTCAAATTGCTCCACGAGATGTGCTTCTACTCGGAATCGAATCTGCACCACAAAGAGTGTAACAAGCGTAGTATGAGTACGAAACCACGTGTACCTAGTATGTCTCATTGACCGACAACGAAGAAGTAGTGACGGGAGTTATATAAGAAAATAAATTCTTAGAATGTACAAGTATATATATATATTACACTTGCTATTTAAGTTTCATCAATAAAGGAAATCAACATTTAATATTTTCCAAACACCAAATGAATTTCATCAATAAAGGAAATCAACATTTAATATTTTCCAAACACCAAACGAAACATATATTCATCAAGAATGAATGATGGGATAAAATGCAATGCAATATGATGTCATGTAATGATATGTCTCAGAATACCCAGTACTCACTCAACCGTATATACATGATACTCCTCGAAAATACATCGAGAGTTCATGACCCATGGGGGACTCGCGAGGTCCATATACCAACACAGACGATCTCCACGTGTCTGTGCGGACGATCTCAACGCACTATCATAATATCAAACAATTTTCGCACGGACGGTCTCCACGTGCCGAAATTACAATCTTAACATCTCACCATCCCCAGCACGGACGATCTCCACGTGCCCAACTTATACTCAGTCTCATCTCTATGCATGTGCACAATATTGTTTCAATAGAGGGGATGATGATGCATCTCAATCAATCAATATGAATATAATACATAACCACCTCAATTATCTCAACTATACAGGTGAAGTAAATAAAACACAATTACACAAGGAATTCAAGTCAATAATATATCAGCTAATGCCCATATGCTTTGGCATTCTCAAATTTCAATCCATATTCTATAATAGAAATTTTCCGTTTTATAACACCAGTACTCGTACCAATGCCCGTCACACCATTGATACGAGACCACCATATTTTCCCCTTACCCCTTTGTCTATTTTTATTTTTAATCTTTAATTAGGAAAACGTCCTTCAACAAGTCTAACAAGTCTTAACATACCTTAGATGCCGAGCTTGTGCCACGAATTTTTTAAGATTTTTCCTTTCCTTTTCGCAAGGTTTCGGAACGTTCCCAATCTACCAATTTTGCAATATTCGTAAGTAAGCAATTTTTGTAGACATTCAAATTATTATATGTCTATCATAGACGCTAACACTCACTCATTTTTTTCAATAAATTCCAAATCTTGATATATATTGGCATGCCAAATTTTTTCATACTTGCTAAATTTCAAGCCAAGAACTTAACTCTAAGCTCTTCAAATGGACTAAAATTCAATGTTAGATCATATAAAATAACACCAAATAATTAATTACCAATCCCAATATATATTAAAAACTAGCATTTTAATATACGAATAAAACACGAACCAACTTCCCACCCATTGGCAGAAACCCATTTGTAAACAAGTGCCAATTTTCTAGAATATTTATTAAATTTGAATCATTGGCAATCATTGACAATGATTTGCTCAATCTTATTCCTACCATTTTGAAACTAACAATATATATAATAAATTCTTTTGACAAAATCACAGAAAACATTAACCTGCAGCCATTCAACTATTCGACTTCGATCGATTTTTATATATATATATATATTTTTTTGAATACTAACCCAATTGCTTACAATGTAATATAATTTAGTAATCATCACCAACTTACCCATTGTTTCTTATCACCCATTATCAATATAGCATAAAATAATAACATAATCTCAAGCACTCCGACAATATATTAGTATATATAGAATTGAAAAGAACGAATATCTCATATCTTTACCTGAACAATGGCTATGATTTTTCTCCCTCTCGCTGGTCGCCTGTGGTAAGGTTTTGCCTTCCCACTTTTCGTTTTCCTTTTCTTCTAAATAAGAAATTATTAACCGTGAAACTCCACTAACCTATTATCTAATTATTTATTTAATAAAAGTTTCATCAATTGGGTACACATAGTTATCTAATAGTTTAAAAATACCCCGTTAAATTTTCATAAAGAGTCAAACTAGTCCTAGTTCTCAAAACGACCTAGCGAGTCGTTACATGTCAGCACCACATCATCAAATTGTCAGATTTTTATGAAAATTAAAAAATTCATTACCATCACTATACTCACCATAATCACTAAAATACTCTATTTTTACCATTAAAACTCATAGCAATCACCATTAAAATTGTATCCTGCCACCAAATTCAATATCTATTATCAAATTCATTTTTTTACCGCCAATTGCTTCTCACTCAAGTATTATTTTGGCAAGATAAAGTAAAGGACAATCGAAGTTTAAAGAAATAAGAAGAAAGATGGTGTATTATTACAACGGAAAATTAAAGCAAAACTAAAATAGTTTTAATTTAAAATGTAATCAAGATAACTTATTTTAAATTTCTAATATACAAAATTATTTTTGCTCACTAGTGAATTTCATGTCAAGTATTTGAGTGAAAAATTAAAAGAAAAAGAAAATTTCTTTTGATATTATACATATTGATGAAAAATACCGAAAAAATCCGCCGACAATTTAAGTATGTTGTGAAAAAAAATTAATTGTATTTCTAAAAATGATAAAATTTGAATCTGTTTCATAATGAAAAATAGAAACTAATTAAAAAGATGTCAACTTAAATCTTATTCATTATGTTTACTAATTAATTATGAAAATATGCAATTGAAAATGGACATTGTTAGGACCGGAAATAAGTAGGTGTAAATGCGGAAGCTAGCAAAGCAAACCTCAAAGACAACGAGTAAGAAGACAACGAGAAATATATCAAAAGACACAAAGATTTAACGTGATTCGGTCAATCGACCTACGTCCACAAAGGAGATGGACAAATCACGCTCAACCAATTCACTCGAAATATAGGGGAGGTTCACACAAGTGATAACATATCATGCTTGTGACTCACAAATTCTCTCACATGCATACAGAGTGCATACACTCTCTGTGTCATCTCAGCGTTGAAGGATATATTTATTACACTTTAAAATAATTCCTTTCTCTTACTTAGTTTCTCAAATCAGGTCTATCTATCTTTGCCTTATTTTAACTCCATTATCAGATGAAAAAAAGACTTTAACCACTTTTCTCTCTCTTAATTTTTTACCAAATTCTCTCCTTTATCTCTCTCACGCTTCTACTCATTTCTTTCACTTCAAATAATATAAAACTTTCTTTGTTTAACTAGACTCCATAATATTTCTCTTAGAAAATCATTTTTTTCCCAATATCATTCAAAAAATTTGCACCCACTGATATAGGCAAACACATTGTCATCAAGTATCTTTTGAGATTTTTGGTATATTGTGTATTTTTTGTTTTTTTCACAATTTTAATTGTATGATTTGATTTTTTGTGATTTGTTCTTGTATTGGAGATATTGTAGTAAACTACACTAATATTCATACAAACATTAATCAAAGATTCTTCAAAAATGTAGGTTCTGCGGCTAAAATGATTAAAGAAAGCAAATCTAAATTGACATGATCCTACCCACATGAGTAATGAAACCAACAGTCCAAAGAAAAGAAGAATTATAGATGCCGAAGAAGTTGATGAAATTGTTGAAGATCAACGTGATGACGAATAACTTTATAGCTTGTTGCATTTTGCATCTAAGCTATCAAATTGTATTCTTTGCTGTTTTTATGGACGGTAGCATTTTGTATGCATACATTTTTGTATTTTTTTTTTATAAAAATCATTTTAACTAAATGCCAACAAGTTTTGTATTTTGTTGTGCTCACTAATTTTTATTTCAATCTCATTTTATACGTCAACAAGTTTTGTATTTCTTTTTATTTTGTATTCATTCTAAAATCTTCTTCACTACCAGCAAAAATCACAAATCAATCTACTTCAGTTTGACATAGATTGAATATTATCAACGGAGTGTTAAACATTGATGTTGGAAATTCGAGGATAAAGGAGAGAGAAACCATGTCGATTTTTATTTGGAATGTAACTAATAAGAATTTTCAGCTATTGCAGTCCATAAAGCCTTGTACATACCATATAACGGTGTCTCTGAAATCCCTATTTTACCGAGTTCAATAATTTCCAGCATCTTTTCAACTTTATTTGACATTATTAACCCCTTCACGCCAAGTTCGATACCAGGAGATCTAATCACTTGAAATCCACTTTCGAAAAGCTCTGAATTTCTTAATGTTTAACTAATAGAGAACACGATCTAAACTTCGATAGACATACCACGAATCCATTCCCAAATTTCCCTAGACATGCCTCACTCAAATTTTGCCTGACCTAGACTCTACTATCCAAAAAATTTCCAGACCCAAACATTTTTTTACCATTGGACTACCCATAACAATCATAAAGGATCGTTACAATAATCGATTAAAAAAATGTATAGACAACATGAAGAGTCAAACTCCAAGGAGCACCACAAGCCACAAATAAAGTTGTGCTTAATATATAAATAGAGTTCGGAGCCTAAAGTTTATAAAATATTAACACAAATTTTAAAACGATATATAAAATTTTATATTAATCGAAACGGCAAAATCGCTGGAACAACATCGATTTACTCCAGAAAAAAGCAAAATCGCTGTTATTGCAGTGATTTTGCAAAATGTGATTCTTTTTTTTTTAAAAATCAAATTGCTACCATGGCAGCAATATTCAATTTTTTTTTAAAAAAAAAAATCGCTGCTTCAGGCAGCGATTTTCATTTTTTTAAAAAAAATTAAAAAATTGAAAATCGTAGCAATTTTTTAATTTTATTTTAGCAGCGATTTTCAAAAAAAAAATGAAAATCGCTTCCTAGGGAGCGATTTTCTTAAATTTTTTTTTTTAAAAAAATGGAAGGCAGCGATTTCCAAAAAAAAAAAATTTGTTAAAAACAAAATTGAAAAACGCTGCCTAGGCAGCGATTTTTCTTTTTCCAGTGGAGTAAATCGCTGTTGTTCCAGCGATTTTGCCGTTTTGGTTAATATAAAATTTTATATACCATTTTGGAATTTTTGTTAATATTTTATACCCTCTAGGCTCCGGACTCTATATAAATATGATCTTTAACTTAGCTTTATTTTATATATATGCCTTACAATTTGAGTATGTACAAATAGACACTTAAACTTTTATAAAATTGAACAAGTAGACACTTGAATCCTATGTGATATAATACAACGAGGACACCACGCAGGATGCAAATTGTCATGTTGGATGCAACGTATGATGCGTATATCTATTTCTTTAATTTTATACAAATTCGAATATCTACTTATGCATACTCAAAATTGAATAACATAAATATAAAATAAAATAAAATTAAAAGACATATTTATACACTATGCCAATAAAATTGCGTCACTTATTTTGTACCCTTGGCTATTGACGTAATCTTTTATGTTTATTAAAGTCATAAATACCACAGCTGCCGCCTTCCATTACTTTTTTTTTATCAAACCGTTATTTTGCGGCTATATATTGGCTATTGCACTTAAAGTGTCATAAATTTAATGATATATTTTCACCCACAAAAGAATTTAGTTCGATATGTCCCATGCACCAACAAACAATAAATAACCCCTTTCTCGTAATTAATAAAACACTCACTATATATACCCTCCAATTTCTTCCTATTTCCTCATCAATATTCTACAAAACTCAAATTCCTTTTGTAAGATCATATTTTTTCCATCTAATTTTATTACCAATAGTCCAATACTAGTGCATGCTCAACTAATTGATCAACACACAAAAAAAGAAGTGTGACAATGCAATATCAAAACACTAGGGCAAGACAAAGGTCATCGTCTTCGGACTTGTTGGAGAGGGTGGCTAGGCTAGCATCAGGAAGCGCGGTGGTGATATTTAGCTCGAGTAGTTGTTGCATGTGCCATGCAATAAAGAGGTTGTTCTGTGAGCTCGGTGTGAGCCCGATGGTGTACGAGTTAGACCAAGACCCTAATGGAAAAGGGATGGAGAGGGCGCTTTACAAGCTTCTTGGAAACTCACCAACCGTACCGGTAGTGTTCATAGGTGGTGAACTGATCGGATCGATGGATAGAGTTATGGCTTCTCATATTAATGGCACTCTTGTCCCTCGTCTCAAAGAAGCCGGAGCTCTCTGGCTATGACACTCTTTCCTTTATAATTCGTTGTCAAATGAAAGAATTAATTATAAAATTTCTATCTTCGAAAATATTTAAAAAATTATTAATTTCCAATTATGTCCTTAGTCATGCTCTTTGTAACCATGAAATGTCTATGTTTAAAGCCATGAATTTTATGACATTTTTATAGTATGCCTGTCGAATGTTTTTCTTTTTTAAATTTCATGTTTAGTTAAATATCGATATATAATATAAAAATTGACGTTGGAGTACTAAAAGAAGCATATATGTCAAGATCAAGGGATGTTGCCATTTTTTTCTTGTTTAGTTTAATGAGATTTACAGCAGTAGGTAGGTTAGGTAAAATTAAAATTATCTGGTAATGATATATATTTATAATAGTATTTATTATGGCAATCTAGTATGCCAGCATGAGTGGAAGTACGTAATTAAATTCTTGGGCTCATAAATTCGAAACGACAAAAATAAAGAATATGTATTAAATACTAGATATTATGTGTCCATGTCACTGCAGACTTAATATATGTTAGTTTTTCTTTTTTAATTTATGTGATACAAATGAAATTTGAAAAAGTGAACTAAATTTTTTGTTGGTTATTAAAAAAATATTTGAAAATTTTAATTTATGTACTTTTTATGTTATTTTCGAATAATATATGTTACTTTATTTTTTTTATTTTATGTGATACAAGTGATTTTAGGAAAGTAAGAAAAATTTCTTATATGATTCTCACGTATGTTTAGTTGTCATTTTACTGTGATTCATAGTACTTGTTAATTCTTACGTTATTTTCAAACAAGATATGTAACTGTTTTTTGTTTCGACAAAAACAAGGGAGTCAACCAAATTTCATTATGTTTTTTAACTATATTTTTTTTGAAATATCTTAAATTATTACATTACGTTTTTAAGTTTTCTTTTTTATGTAATTTTCAAATATGTAACAAATTATAAATTAAAACGAAGAATTAAAGTTTTTAAATCATTATATTTCTATATTAAAATGTTCAAATCTTTTAAAATCCACATATATGCACAAATTAATAGAACGAAGCTAAAAAAAAATTATTTCATTTCAAAAAGGAAATAACTTCTGAATTTTAATTTTTTATATAACATATTTAAAAGCACAAAATTAAAAAATATTTCAATATACAAAATTTATATATACCTATAATTTTAATTTAATTTTGATTGGTTCCACCTAATATTATACTTGATGTATAATTATTAAGAGTTAAGCGTAATCATTCTTTATTTACTTCCATATAATAAATAGATATCACAAATAACTGATAAAGAAAATGAAGAAATAACAAAACTAAGGTAATACTAATAATAATAACTAAAGATATTTCTAGAACTATTTAAGTTTATTGTTATCATTCTTGGTAGATTTTTGCTTGCATAAAGTTACATTTTTACCTTTTATCGTCATTCACTTCATATATAAAGATGTTTCTAGAATGATTTATTCTTGATAAATTTTTGTTAGAATGAAATTATAATTTTATTCTGGTCATCTTTAATACAAATATATCATCCTATTCATTTTTATTTGTAAAGTTACTTTTTAACATGCTTTTCTTTAATTTCAATCTAATATATATTATTAATTTTGTCACACTAATTCATTTTCAAGTATATTAATTAGAGCCAAAATAAAGATTGAAATAATTATTTCTTGATATTTTTATATAAAAAGTAGGCTTTTTTTTATAAGCACAATGGATATCACAATAACTCACAAAAGAAAAGAAAAAGAAAGTGAAGTAATAACAAAATAAGTTAATGGTAATGACAATAACTTAATGTTTCTAGAACTATTTAATTTTTTTATTATCATTCTTAGTAAATTTTTGTTAGAGTGAAATTACATTTTTGCCCTTGATCATTATTCACTTCATATATAAAAAGATAATTCTAGAATTATTTATTATCTTTCTTCGTAGATTTTTGTTAGCGTGAAATTACATTTTTGCCTTTGGTCGTCCTCCCACTTTACTCTTCTATATAATAAATAATAGAAATTACTCTATTCGTCTATTTTTATTTGTCATGTTACGCTTTTCGAAAGTTAATTAAACTAATTTTGAAAATTGATTAGATTACAATAATTCAATATTTTAAACAAAAAATATAAATATTCAAAAACTGTATTAAAAGTACTATAAATTGCAATTTTTTGCATATAAATATGATGAAAAATACATCTTAAAATATTAATCAAAGTTCTTATATATAATTTGACTCTAAAAATAGAAATCACAACAAATAATAGTGAACGGAAATCGAAGGGAGTATGATCTAGTAGCACTATAAACGCCACCAGCCAACCTATCTACATAGTACATCACTTATAAAAATAATTTTTGTAAATAAAATATCGTCAAATCAATATGAACCAAGTAATTGTTAAAACCAGAAATAAGCAAGTGTAAACACGGAAGCTAGCAAAGCAAACCTCAAAAGACCACGAGTAAGAAGACAACAAAAAATATACCAAAAAATACAAAGATTTAACATGGTTCAGTCATTCGACTTACGTCCACAAAGGAGATGAGCAATCCACTATAAATATGAGAGTATAAAGACAAAGGGAAACAACTTCAACCAAATTCACTCAAAATACATGGGAGGTTCACACAAGTGATAACGTATCAAGCTTGTGACCCACAATTTCTCCCCCTAACCATAACTCTCAAAGTCATTAAGACTACATTGTGAATGATGATTAAGTTAGAAGGAATATTCCTCTAATTATAGAGTCCAAAACCTTTTCCTACCTGAAAAAGGATTAGTCAATCCAAAACTTTTTTTCTAAAAGGAAAACATATTTATGGTAAGAAATTAGGGCAAATAAAGCCCAACAAATCTCCCCTTTGGCCTGAATTTGTGACAAAATAAATTTGTCCACATTCTTTACTTAATCTTCAACAACTTGCTTCTTCTCTCCATAATCTCCTTTGCAAAATTTATGTCTCAACACAGAGAACCTCTCTGAAACAATTTCTCCAACAAAATCTTCAAAACTGTCTAAAAGGTTGCTGCTAGAACTACACCCGTCAAGATGAACACCTCCTTCTAACATGGTTCAATCATCGATTATCGAACCACTGAACCTGAGTCCGTCATTGAATTTGGCTCTAATACCACTTGTTAGGACCGAAAATAAGCAGGAGTAACGCGGAAGTTAGCAAAGCAAACCTCGAAAGACCACGAGTAAGAAGACAAACGAGAAATATACCAAAAGACACAAAGATTTAACGTGGTTCGGTCAATCAACCTACATCCACAAAGGAGATGAGAAATCCGCTATAAATATGAGAGTACAAAATACAGAGAGAAACAACCTCAACCAATTCACTCAGAATGCATGGGAGGTTCACACAAGTAATAACGTATCAAGCTTGTGACCCACAATTTCTCTCCCTAACCAAAAACTCTCAAAGCCTTTAAGACTACATTGTGAATGTTGATTAAGTTAGATGAAACATTCATCTATTTATAGAGTTAGTCAATTTAAAAACTTTTTCTAAAAGGAAAATCTATTTGTGGTAAGAAATTTAGGGAAAATAAAAACTAATAGTAATTATATAAAATGAAGAGAGTATATAAAAGTATCCTTGTTGGAATTTCCAATGTTATATTTCTTCTTACTTTAGTATCATTATTAAAAACATCGTTTGACTGTGTTATGCAAAAATATTTTATAAAGTATGATTTAATTTTTGATATATTTTCTATATTGTTTATAAAATCAAATATTTGTATCTTTTTATCGTGGAAATATTATACTTACATCTCTTAAAAGATATATTTATAACTAAATGCATTATAATAGAATTATTAAAAAATAAATTAAAATTATAAATAAAGAGTTTTTGCATATAATTAATCTCTTTTAGAAAACTATTATATCCGATTTATAAACTTATCCATCTATCAATTTTCTTTTTTATCGAACACTTGAGAATATGCAAAGTTATAAAAGGAATTTTATTTTAAGGTGGATGAGAAATTGTTGGGTTTTTTTAACAAATGAAGTAGAGAAATAACAGAGGAAAATATTGCAAGGTTATCAAAGGAATTTTATTTATTAACAAACTCAAAGACGTAAATACAATTTCTAATTAAAAATAAGAAGAAAAAAAAGAGCAAATGATTTATATACAAAAACAAATCACAAAAAGTAGAAACCTAACTCCTAAATTCACTTAGCAAAATAATTTCAAATTCTAATAACTAGCTATTGATAAATTGACTATAATCTTTTAGAGATAATGTAGTTATTTATTATGTTTTTATAATATTGTGAGACAATTTTGAACAAATCTTCCTTGGATTAAAAATAGTAGATTGTAGTTACTAAATGAGAAGCTTTACCTCTCTTTTCAATTTGTAAAATTACTTGCTTTTTGTGGCATAAAAAATTTGAATACTTATTTTTAAATAATAGTTCAATTTTTTTTTTCATTAATTGACAAATACTAAATAAACGTTTATCAATAGCATTCACATAAACGACATCTCAAAATTATTTTTATAAATAAATTTATTTTGATTGCAAAAGTTCTTTTTTCCATCATCATATTAAATATTATATTCTTTCATATTAAATAAACCAAATAAATACAATTAATATTATGACAAATAAAAATATTAACATTTTAAATAAATATCGAAAGTGTTGATAAATAATCCTATTAAATGATAAAATATTGCTATTTTAAAAATATTTTGGCAAGTGAAGATGAACTGAACCAATAATGGGTCATTGTTCAATTTAATGCAAAGTTGAGATGGGCTAAATTATAGGTTATAGCACAACTTAGATAACTTGATCATCATTTTTATTAAAATAGCGGACAAGATTCAAGAGATTAAAAAAAGGTAACAAAATATATATTTGTATGCTATAGCAAAGTTTGTATAATTGCGCTCCATATTAAACATATATATGTATAATTCGCTATACATATGCAATTGAATCAAAGTGTATAAAATGAGAAAGAGAAAGAGACTTGGGCAGAGAATTGTATAAAACGAAGTGTATAAAGGAAGTATATAAAACGAATTGTATAATTATAAGTGTATAGGACGATCATATACATTTTGAATTAGCATAAAACGAGAAAGGGAGAAAGACAAAAGAAAACTTGGGCAGGGAATATACAATTGAATCGAATTGTATAAAACGAGAAAGAGAAAAATTATATACAATTTGAATTTGTATAAAACGAGAAAGAGAAAGACGAAAGAGACTTGGGCAGGGAAGTACTTTTATTGTATAATTATAAGTGTATAAGATGGAGATATATGTATTTGCATGTGTATATACAGTTTTCTCTCGCTTTATACAATTAGAAACACAATTTATACGATTCTATTGTATAAAACGAGAGAGGCGAGCGAAGGAAGCGAGCGAGAGAGGAAGAGAGGCGAGCAAGAATATGAGGGAGAGAGGGACTGACAAACAGTTTGCTATGTAACACAAATAAATTAGACGGTAGCTACTATATTTATTTTACATTATTAGTTTGTCATTCTATACAATTATTCCTTAAAATAGTAGGGAAATTTTTCAAAATAATAATATTTTCAATATTTATTAAAAATGACAATATTTTAGTTTGTAATGGGTTGATTTATGTATTTTTTTTTCTTTATTTAATTTAACATAATATAAGTAAGAAATAGCAAATTAAAGAAAATCAAGGAGAGAAATATTTCAAATTAGAGTAAGTTGCTAAAAATCTTTATTACTTTCCTTACAAAAGATTATGAGACCTCAAATAGGTGGTCTCTTCCTTCTTCCTAGAGGCCATTGTTTGTCCTTGTTTTTATTGTTATGAAACTTTATAATAATACCTTAGAGTTTTATCTATTAAAAATTTTGATTTTTAAAATTTACAAATTTGATCACCACTAGTTTTATATGTTATTTGACATACTTTTCTCATAGTTTATTTATTCTTTAACAATAATTTTTTTTCTTTCCTTGTATTCATTCTAGTTTTCATGTTGTATTTTTATATGTTATTTGACATACTTTTCTCACAATGAATTTATTTTTTTACCATAATTTTGTATCCTTTCCTTGTATTCGTTCTAGTTTTCATTTTATGTTTTTATATGTTATTTGACATACTTTTCTCAGAATGTATTTATTTTATTTACTAGAATATTGTATCCTTTCTTAAATCGTATTCATTCTAATATGCATGTCATTTGCATTTGTATTCATTCTAGTTTTCATGTTGTATTTTGTATAATTAAACTTGTATTTCTTTATTAGTTCGTATCATTCTAATAAATATGTCAAATGAATCTGTAGTTATTTAAGAAACATATTTGTATTAATTTTATTTTTTATTGTGTAGTTTATTTTTCTCTCCAAAATTATGTTTCTTTCCTAAATAATATATTCTAATAGATATATTATTTGTATTTGTATTTATTCTAGTTTCTATATTATATTTTGTATAATGATTAAAAAAAATTTAAAAAACTTAATAAAATCATAAATATATGATGCGTATTAAAACAAAATCACATAAATAAACAAGATTTCCGTGGTGTGTATAATTGAAGCTTTAAACAATAAATAAAAAAATTAAAACGTATTATTGAACTAACCTTGCCACCCAGAAACCTGCTTGAATAAATAAATAGATTTAGATTATAAGAATCCTTGGTAAGTTCAGATGAATCTAAACTTAATCAAGAGATTTGATGAAGAATCTTGAAATTTGGGGAAAGATGAAATGTGAAAATGGGGAAGAAAGATTACAGGCGAAGGAAAAGGTAAATTGAATTAGTTAATTTTTTTTAAACATAAAAATCGTTATCCATATTTTAGTCCAATAAATGAATTTCTATAAATAAAATAAAATTAATAATACTAAAATATATCAAAATTTGAATATATAAATTTTATAAACATGTTGTCATTTTACTATGTAAAAAAATTATTGTTATTTTGATTAATTATGTTAGTAATGTTGACTTAACTGCTAAATTTTCTAAAAAAGTAACATGAGAGAGGAAGTGAAAGGGAGAGGAGGGGAGTGTGGGAGCATAGGCGGAACTAGGAGTGTACATATTCCGGTTAGTGAGAGGTTTTCAAATATCAAATTAAATTATTTGTTTCGAATTTTTAAATTTACAAATAAAACTCGGGTTTTTCAATCTCGATTTTTTTCCGAGTTTTTTGGATTTTTCGGTAAAGTATTCATAGAAACATATCATTTATTTGTAATTAAAATATTTCACTAGTCCTGCCAAAATACAAATCTATAGTGTTTCTCAAGAAAATAACACAAAATATGATATGATTAATGACGCTAAAATATCCAAAAAATTAATAATCATAAGATCGCGTAAAACAAATGTTGTAAATTAACAAGTCATAATGAAAATGATCATACTTTAAAAAAACTAAATTATGCTAAAATAAGTTACATGGCTAAGTATTCAAAGAAATTGAAATTAGATTGTGTATGTTAATAGTATAAGCCAATGTAAAACTAAAAAATACACATTCAATATTATTGTCATTTTGAGTGTTGAATTGATTTCCTTTTTGCATTTGTATTAATTTGATTTTGATTTAAGCTTTAACATAAGTACCAACATCTGTGGACTATAATCTTTATTAAATTATTCAGAATACTAAGTTTCGAACTTAAAATAATAAATTAAAATAAAAAAATATGAAAAAGTATAAGAACTATTTAAAAATTATATAAAAATAATATTTTTATGTATAAAATAAAATTTTAAAATTATATATAATGTTTGGTTGGTTCGGTCTTCGATTTATTTTTTTAGTTAAAATCAAACCAATCGAATATAGTCGAACATTTCTTATCAATATCAAATTAATTCAAACCAAACTACTAATCATTTTTTTTTCAATTTAATTCGATATGCGATTTGATTCGATTTTTGATACAATTTCGTAAACCCCCTATGCAAAGGAAAGGTGTTGCAACATGTACAGGATGCCTAAGTTTAAATCGTCGCATCTGGATTTTGTTTATTTTATTTAATGTGGTATGCTTTAAAAATGTTATGTTATTAAAAAATAGGAAATTACGCGGATAAGCAAATTTTTACTATTTAATTACTCATCATAACTATAGTTTGCTATAATTACCACTCGCGACTAACATTATACATTAATTACGTGAGTTGACTTTGAGTTTGTATAATTAGTCATGTTTGTATATGTATAATTCGTCAGGATATACAAATAAATATGTATAATATATAATTTTTTAGCCTATATACATATATAATTCACCTCTCTCCCACTCTCTGCCCTCTCTCGCTCGCCTATCTCCTCACTCTCCCAATCTCGCTTGCCATTTATACGAATGTATATGCATAATATACATTTATATACAATTATATACATATACAAGTCACCTCTCTCCCACTCTCTGCCCTCTCTCGCTCACCTCTCTCGATCTCGCTCGCCTCAATCCTCTCTCTCCTAGTCTCTCTCACTCTTTTTGTCTTCCTCTCTCGATATCTCTTGCCATATATACAATTACATATGTATAATATACAATTATCTAACCAATATACATATACAATTCACCTTTCTCCCAATCTTTTCCCCTCTCTCTCTCCTCTCTCCTCTCTTTCCCAGTCTCGCTCGCCTCTCTCCTCCAAATGACATGTAGCTACAAATTGTAATTATCAAACTATAGCTATAGAGAATAATTAATTATTTTTAAGTGGCCACATGTGAAAGTTTTCCAAAAAAATAGACCCTTTGCAAAAAATTGTTGGCGACTCAAGTTCAATTCCCCATGACTACATTTTTTTTCTTCTATTTTTACTTTAATTTGGACACTCTTCACAAATTTTCTGCTTACGTTATTGGTAGAGAGTAGAGGGCTAACTTTTTCTTATTTTTAATTTACTATGAAACTCAAAATCAGATCAATCATTTTAGCTTATGTATTAAGTAATTTCAAATTATTTAAATGAAGAAGGTTCTAAAATGCTCTTAAAATATGAAATTTGTTACAATAATATATTGCCCTCCATCCACCTTATGAGTGTGAGCTTGAGAGTATTTTTGAACAAAAATGTTAACCTCAGGAATATTAAGGGGGCCAAAAGCTAGACGGGGATAGTATTGTACCAATTCAAACAATTAAGGGACAATTCAAACCTTTCTTCGTGATAATTATGCTAACATATATACACTACATAAAAATGATTATTAGTGACAACTAATTTCTAATTGTCGCAAAATATGTATTTTAGCAACAACAAACACTCTTTATATATGTCCCTAAAGCTTTTAGCGACATTAATGATTCTAACGACACTTAACTAATGCTGATAAAGACTTTCACACTCTTTATTAATGTCAGTATTTATTGCCGTTAAAAATTATTTTTGTTATAGTGATATTAATAGCAGTCTATAATAACAAAAAAATAAAATGAAATAAACAAGTATACATATATAAAAATCTCAATCTAGAGTTAAACCTCAAAAGCCAAAATTAAACATTTTGGTCAAAGATTGGACATCATGATGGGTCTAATTGATTTATGATGGATCTACTTTGGCTTAGCCCAAATAAAACCATCATCAAAATCACTCTAGCCCAAACCCATTAAAATTCGAGCGGATTAGATACGACATATAAGTTTGAGCTAATTTTGCCACCCCTATAATATTACTATACTCCGCGCAAAGGTAGCATGATGGATTATTACAATATAACTAAATATCTTGCATATTAGAGAGCTTACATTCTGTGCAAAGCAATCAACTTGTTCACAAAACAAGCCATTACTAAAAACTATAATACATGACAATGTCAAATTGACTTACTACTAGTCATACATTGAACTCTACATCGATCCTTCCTCAATGTTCGCGCTTGACACTTGTAAATGGCATCCTTTTTCCTAGCAACTTCACTTTATCGCGCAGTTCTTGGTTGATAACAGAAGATTCCTAGCCAGAACAAGGCGAAAATAAATGAAGTTGGGACAGTCGCATAGTCTTTGCATAAAGCTAAGAGGGAGCAAATTAGTAATAACAGAAAAAATGACAATTTTACCCTTGATCGTTTTCGTTCTTCTAATAGCATGTGAGCTAAATTATCATGATTGCTGTTCAAATCTGTTATCAACCTTTGTGCTGCTTTGAGCTGATAGTATGTGCAATTAGACGATTAGAAAAAAACTATGTTATACGAGGGACAAAGATATCGAATATCAATCATCACTTACTTGGCCTTCTAGGCTTTTATTCTTGTCTCTTTCATACTGCAGATCGCGTAAAGCCTGTTGTAAACTGCAGGAAGTAAACAGATATAACTCCGTTAAATTTGTGAGGAGAGAGCATCAATTGTTCAACTTATTGAGTATTTACTGACCGATCCTTAGTAACGTGATCCTCTTCTCTCAAGTTGGATGAAGTATCTTGTATCTGTTCATAACGGATATGAGAAGAGAGTCATCCAACAGACTTAGAAAAACTTGGAGTGGTCCGGTGTATTTGCATTTACCTTTACACCCAAATTCGTTGAAATTTGACGAGTTGGCCTATTTGATAACTCTCTCCACATAGTCTGGTTTGTTGCTTGTATCGAAGAGTGGACTTGTCCTGTCTTGTGTTCTCCTCCGGTGCATTTTGATCTTGATTTGTCGTGACTGGTTGTAGGGACATCACGACTGGTTGTAGGGACATCTCGACTAGGTGTATGGGCATCACGACTAGTTGTATGGACATTACGACTGTTTGTATGGACATTGGATGAAAATCGGGAACACGAGTTGCTTTTAGCAGAGGTGTTTGTTTCATCCTCAGAAGAGACACTGTGCTTTACACTGCGACGATCAGCATAACCAATTTCATGGCAATTATCACGCCTGTTGAAGACATCTCCTCAATGAAACATCGTAAATGAAAGGAAACTTATATAATGTTGAGAGGAAGAAATCAGTTGAAACATACCAATACTGCTTCTGCATAAATTGTAAACGTGCCTCGAGTCTAGCAAGCACAATCGTGCGTTCAAAATCCTGTTTATCATGAGCTGGTTTAACAAAATTAGCTTCTAAGACGCCTGTATCACGCAAGAAAAACAGAAGGTGAAAATAACATCAACCGTCGTTTCATTGAATCACACTGATTACTCATGAAAATAGAACCTATCGCTCCACGACCATCACTTCCAGCAGCATTCCACACCCTCCAAAAAGGCTGACAAAAAACGAATACATCAGCTAAGCAGAGTAATCGAAAAGAAGAATACTGCACGCATTAGGTTAACTTAAACGTATTGGTCCAACTACTGACATCTATAAGATAGTCGATTTACCAAGGCCTACTCCAGCCCGTGATATAGATTTCTCACGTGATTACTCAACTAAAAGTTATTATCTCAGAAAGTCTGAAGAAGAATAGAACTGAGACTTCCTGAGATAATAAGTAACCATCTGAGAAATCAACGCCAATATTATGATGTGTTGAGTGAGGGAAAGGTAACCTTAATGAGCCGATTCTTGTGATACACGCTGAAACCTTGAACATCGATGTGATGTTCTGCATCCTTTACAAAACCAATAGTTACCACAGCGACCGCCTGTTATGAGAAAACCAGTTATTGTTAGAAAATCCTAAACTGTCAAAATTACTCGTAAAAAATATCTAAAATCATCAAACTTGGAAATTTAGAAGAAAAAAAGAGGTTACATTTGGATCTTTGGATGTTTCGTCACCAATGGGTTGAGGTCTATACGTATTCTTCTTGGCATGATTCATATCGTCAACCAAATTATGATGCTCAACATCTTCCCCACGCAAAATGATTCGAAATCCAGGAGCAAGCCTCAAATACAAAATTGAAGCATAACTCTGTAAACACAACCAAATTTCGTTTAACGCGATTCTTTTATACTTTTTCCTACACCTTGTTAAAAGTACTAACCAACAAAATGAACGTGAAGTCGATTTTGCAGCAGCTATCTCTGGTTTGCAAATAAAAACTTAAATTCATCATATTTACCCTTAAAGAATGTTGATAAGTTAGAAAATGCCTGGAGTTGGGATATATTTTTGCCATCTCAATCTTCTTTTCGTCTCGACTAACACCCTTTATTTGAATGTCCTGAAGACGATACAAACCATCCAACAGTTAAGAAAATGACGATAGGATATGGCTTATGCAAGAAAAAAACAGAATACTACATGTGGATCGGTGTCAAAATCAAGTTCAGTTTCTCCTTTTTCATCCTCCCAGAGATTGTATATGATTATTCGTGTTCCTTGATTATCCAACAATTCAAACTACAACAACGAAGAACGATAACATTAGGTACATATAGTTAGTACACGTTAAAAACCAGAAAATACGCGCCAAAAATGAAGATAGTTCTTAGTTTACCTGCAGGAAGAGATCCTCTTCACTTTCAAACGGAGACCATTGTACTATCGTGTCTGAATTTCTTTTCCAGTCATCAACTGAAGATCGAACCAACATTTCCCAAATTTCTCCTCTCTTTACAAAATCAATCTTCACATTACCAAACACAAAAAACCGTATTAAATGTTTTACGAATATGATAAATCATAGAAGCCATGAAGCTAACTCATACCATAGGAACAATGATATCTTCTTTTCCTGTGTTCCTTAAGAACGTATATGACAACATTCCAACACTTTGTGTTGTGCTACACAACATAAAAAACAATACATTTACTTCTATAACTCCGATGCTAAAATCAATCGTTAGGAAGAGAACTATATAAGAAACAAGCAAGTAAAAGTTACTAGCATGATATAAGTACCTTAGTCCGTCCTTTCCCTGACAACGCGAGAACACAATCACATCTCCCCCGAGTCTCATACTACTTGTTTTGAAACCATTTCCGTCTTGCACAACATAAGAAAACTATAAGGCAATTGTTGCATACCGAAAAACAGTTTCACTCCAAGCATATTTTTTAGTCACAGACGAATAACAGAACAAAGATGGTTTGGTTGTTACAACGATATATATGTATAAACTCACATTGGCCTATAGTATTTGCTAATTTGCTTTTTGCTGAGTATCTGAGAGACATGCATTGGCGCATTTTGTCAGGAGTCATGCCACCACCATTATCTGAAGTCCAATTTGTAAAAGAATTAACTCAAGGAATTACAAGAACGCGGAATCTCCCAAAAACTCTTAGGAATCCAAATAACGAACAACTCTTGGGAGAGTCAATGAATATACCTTCAACTAATATCATTTTACCCTTCTCTTTCTTATTGTCAAGAACATCTACGCTAACATACGTAGCTCCATTGCAAACCTGGAGGGAATAATATTTTAAAGAAACGAAACGAGGGAGAACAGAGAAGGACATAAAGGAACAGGAAACTACAGCACGTGTACCTCGTCCATAGCATTATCAAGAAGCTCAGCAAAAGCTGCAAGATCGCGAAAATATCAACAAAGGGAAATCTTCCAAATAGAATTGAGGAACATGAAGGTAAAAAAAAGGATCAAACTTTACCTCCCAACGCCCATTTATGACTCGTGGCATTTGAATGCAAGAATTTCGGATGAACCCTCACATGATCCATGCCTTCTGCAAATACGAATGAAATCAAAGTAATATGAAGAATATGCTCTTCAATTGTTCGAGAGTACTATAGGTTCAATCTAGTCAACTACACTCTATATTTCATCTCAAATTCAAGTTATTCATGTGTATACATAGCTACATTGTGCAATTACTTCAAAAACTATATAATAGGCAAGGACAACATGAGTAAATATAGTATAGATAGTCTAAAAGAAATTGTACATATATACTATATGTTGAATCATGTTACTTTTTCATATTACTATTACTTTTATATACTTCTCGTCCTTTGATTTCTATTACTATCCGTTGTTCCTAGACTCTAGTACTTCGATAAGCCTACTATTTTGTTGCAATTACTGTAAATTTTTCATATTAGTGTTACTCTTCTAGTTCTTGTCCTTCAATTTCTGCTACTATCGGTTGTTTCTTCTACTTTAATTAACCCTATAATTTTTATTGTAGACATAGTCATGGTCAATTTTTCATATTAGTATTCGCTATAGTTCTTGTCCTTCACTATAAGAAAACTGTGAGTTACATAAGGATTTTCTTGGGGATTAGTAGGAAAATTTGCACGAAAATAAGTTTCCTACGAATTTTCATACTGATCTGCAGAAAAATCCCAATGTAATTCACATTTTTCTTATAGTGCTTCAGTTTTTCTACTATCTGTTGTTTCTTGTACTATTTTGTTGCAGTTACGGTCAATTTTTCATATTAGTACTACTCTTCTAGTTCTTGTCCTTCAATTTCTACTACTATCTGTTGTTTCTTATACTTTATTTAACCCTACTATTTCATTGTAAACATAGTTATGGTCATTTTTTCATATTAGTATTGCTTCATAGTTCTTGTCCTTCAGTTTTCTACTGTCTGTTATTTCTTGTACTATTTAAACTTGGCCTCTATACCCCACTTGTTTGTTTAGACCGCACATTATTAAAAATTCTGAGTTTACCACTTGTATCTCTATACCCCACTTGTATACCTCACTTGTATGTTTAGACAACGCACATTATTAAAAATTCTGACTTCACCACAATACGAAAATTAATGAATATAGAAAACAATACCTGCATGACCAGCAGCAAAACCACCATCAATCCCTTCATAATCACCAGCTTTCCAAAATTGCTTAGTAGATGCAACAACAACTTTTTCTTGACTCACTCTAAATTCATTATTATTTCTTACAACAACTTCAAGTGATTTGTTAAAAGCCAAACGCTCTTCTGGTGGAAGTGGATCAAGAAATCCCACTGGCAAAGCCGCTTCAACTTTCATCTTTTTCAACGTACTCCGTCTCATATCATTATCATTATCATTATCATCATCTTCACTATCACTATCGAAAAAACGCGAAAAATTACTTCCTTTTATCCCTCCACTACTACTATTTACACAAATCATTGATGTATTTTCATCATCTACATCTATGATTTCTTGCTTTATCTGGTGAGTAGAACTCATGATATTGTGTCACACACACCAAAAAAAAAAATATAGAATAAAAAACTAGGGTTTTTTTTTTGTTGATGATTAAAAGTTGTTTGTGTTTGGAACAAATTGTGAAATTTATTTGACGGTTTTTTTCCCCTTAAATATGTGGGAAAAAAATATTAAACCGTCTTTTTACGTGGTTTAGGATTTATAGAGTTATATATAAAGTTGGCGCCAATGTGGAGTACATGGCCATGTAATTAAATCAAATTTAATTGAAAAATATAATTATAGTTTGTCAAAATATTAATGTGAATTATTTTTTTAAAAAAAATTATTTTGTAATGCTTAAAGTATTAGTATTAGTGTTTTTTTAATTTGTATATTTGTGATTATTAGACCTCCAATAGAAAATGTTGATTAACATTTTTATATCCTTTAAAAGTGAACGTATTAAGTATTTGTTATTATTTTTATCGAATTCATTTTAATTTTGTATAGTTTGGATTTTTTCTTTTTGAGGTGGAGTGAAGAATCCTATCTGGTGAGCCCTATGCGACAGACTCGATTCAAAAGGCATTGAGAGGGATTGATCCCGGGTTATTTGTGTAGATAACCACCCTCTAATCCAACTTAGTCATCTTGAAGGACGTATATGAACATTATTGAGGACTAAATTCGATGAATCTTTTTCTTCTTTTATCTTCCCCTAAAAAATGTGAACATTGAAGAGATAATTTGATGAATTATTTTCCCTTTTTTAGTGAAGAATATAAAGGAACTTAATATGGTGAATTTTTTTTTCTTTTAACTTCCCCTTTCAAGTGAAGAACATAAATATTGAGGACTTAATTCAGTAAAAATTTCTTCTTTAATTTCCCCTTTTGAGTGATGAACAAGAACATTGTGGAGTTAGTTCAATGAACTTTTCTTCTTTAACTTCCCCTTTTGAGTGAAGAACATGAACATTGAGAATTTGATTCGTTGAATATATCTTTGTCATACTAAAATAATGTCTTTCCTCACATTTCGTTCCAACACAATTAAATGTCTCATGATTTATAAAATTAGCTTAGCTTGCCTCCCTTATATTAGGTTTGTTCAAAATCAAATTGAAATCGATAAGTCGAACCGATAAAAAAGTTATTGATTTTGTAGTATTGGATTATGGATTTAGTGATTTTGATAACGATTTTGATTTTTTTTTTGTTATTGGATTATCAATTTTTAACAGTCTGAAGTTTTTTCTTAACGAGTTAATTATCGATAACTCGATTATATTTGTTTTACTGCTAACTAAAGTTTTGACTATTATAAATTTTTCGGTATTTAGAAAAAGAAAAACTGCATAAATAAGTCCCTAAATAAATACTATAAATGATAGTCGGATTTTCGACTACATGATGAGAATTTATATCACCTTATTTAATGTTCAAGACTTTTGAAGAAGAATCTAGAACGTTCAAGAGTTATAAAAAAAATGAAGAAAGATCGCTATAATCTAGAGAGAAAAGTCTAGAAATATTCTAGAAAACGTAGTTTTAGAATTAGGTAGTTAAAAGACCATTCTAGAATACATTAGAAAATTGCTTTAGCTAGATTCTTCCATCACCACCTATAAATAGAGGTGGTTCATTTGTGGTGTAACCAACCAAGCTAGAAAGCAAGCAAAAGAGCAAACAACAAGTTAGTGAAAAATAAAAGAGAGTTGTCAGAGTATGAGTGCAAGAAATATTGTGTGTAAGAATAGTATGTCTGAAGCAGGTCTTTACTTTGCAATAATCAAATTCAAATTATGAGATAATGATTGATTCTATCTCCAAATTCTAAATTCATTTCAACAATTCTGAATTCATTTCAAGAACTCATTCTCAATTGTTACACTGAGAACAAACATGATCATCCATTTTTAACCTTCTAACTTTTTGTTGTTTTAGCATCTGTTGGTGATGTGGGTGTTTGATCCATTTGATGATATCCCATAACTCCTGGGCATGAAAGTAATATTTCATTTTCGTGCTTCATGATCGATGGTTGTTTGTGTTGAGCTTCTTAACACTATTAAAAGTGCTTGTAAAATCTGTCATTTGATAAGTGCCTCGTGATTTATTGTCAATCTCCAATACTAGCTTGTAGAATCTCCTTTCCTTTGAGTTGTTATCTTTCTTTATCCACCAGGATTTGAATAAGTGGTATCAAAGCTTGATGTATAATAAAATAAGGTAGTATCTCAAATGAAAGGAGATCCTACAAGCTACTATTGGAGACAAAATCACTAGCTAGTTATCAAATAACGGATTTTGCAAGTACTCTCAATAACATTGAGCTATATGAGAAGCCCAACATAAACAACTATTGATCGTGAAACACGAGAATACAATATTACTTTATCAATCATGAATTATAGGCTAGCATCGGTGGATCATACACCACACCATCAACATATGCTGAACCAGCAAAGATGGAGGGTTAAAGCTGAAAAGGCTATGTTTGTTCTCAATATAACAATTGATGATGAATTCTTGCAACGAATTAAGAATGCCAAGACACCCAAAGAGTCTGGGGACACTGGCAACAATTTTCACAAAGAAAAATGAGTGTGCTTACAAAGGTTTGAAAATGAGCTTTGTCAATGTTACAACAAAATATGATGATCAATCAATATTTCTAAAAAGTGAAATTTATAGCTAATGAAATATCAAATTTAGATCCAGAAAATGCTATCACAGAAATAAAAATGAGAAGAATAATTTTTCATGGTCTAAGACTGGAGTACAAAAACATAATTACAGTCACACATGGGTTGGGCCACAAAACCAACTTTAGTTGAGTTGAAATTTATTTTTTGCAAATAAAGAAGACTTGGAGAAGTCATTATCAATTTTTCTTAACGATGAAGATAAGTCCTAATTCAGCAAAATAGAATACTATAAAAAAGAAAAGTGGAGAGAAGCTCACTAAAAGAATCAATATAAAAAAAGACAATGACAAAACAAGCAAGCGAAATGCTTCAACAACAGTCAAATAGAGAAGTTCTACAAATATGGAAAGAAATAACACTACGCGAGAGACTACTGATACAAAAGAGGTGAAGGTGACATATCTATTTCTTCTCAAAAGAAGAAGAAGAAGGAGGTGGAGGAGGAGCACGAGCGGAGGAGGAGGAGAAAGATTAAAGTAAAGAGGAGGGGGGGGGGTGAATTAAAATTTCCTTAAGTCAACTTCCTGCTCTGGTCAGTCGACTCACCTGCATGTTAGTAAAACATATAAATATTAATGATAAAATGAGTAAGTAAATAACATAGAGTGTTTTTATACTGGTTTGGATCACCGATGTGGTGCCTAGTCCAGTTCCCTTGGGTCACAAGGTTTTCCTTAAGAGCTTGTTGAGAACTTGAGTGTTACATAATGTTACGATTAAGAACCCGTTTGATATGCAAATCAGACCTTCTTCTCAGACACAACCTCTACCTGTGTAACCTATACTCTGATCTTTCTTTTTCTTTTCTTTACAATTGTTCACTCAAAGGTGTACAGAGTTTTATGAAAGATAAAATAATATTACAATATAAATTCAAGTGAAGTGTGTGCTTCACAACTATGGCTAGGCGAGGATTATATAGTATTTGAGGACTGCTCTTGTTAAGGAATAACCCAAGGAATGTTTATCTCAATCAAGGATAATTGACACATTCTTTGATTGAGGCGATCTGCTGATCCATGTCCATATCAGATATGTGCATGTTAAATCACTTATCTATACTTCTTGATATTGCTGGCTTGATTCTTGTCTGATCAGTAGATCTTATGTTCTTGGCCTGATTTGCTTCTCGATTTTGCTTAACTTGGTTGGCTTGATTTCTTTCCTTTGTCTAGTTAGCATATTTTGGATCTTTGACTTAATTTGCATCTCTGCCTTATATGATAGCTTAAAACAAATATTCTGTACATTGATTCTAATTCCTTAGATTGATGTTTTCCTTTCTATTAATTCAATCATATATTTGTTTCCATCTTGTTGTTGTCTGTTAGATCACTTCCTTTTTGACATCAATATCTTTATGAAGTAATTGTAATATTTGATTTTCATGTTGGTGTTATTTTGCTTGGATCCTTTCTTTATTGGATCTCCATTCCTGCGAGAATTGTGAGTAGTGTGTTAAGTGTCATTATCAAAATTTACATAACATTAAGAAGTTAACAAAAGATAGGAAGAAGGAGAGCAGGTTGACCCATATATATTAAAATAAATTATTGGAGCTTATTACTTTTTATTTATAATTATTACTGCTTTTGTCCCTAATTACTTGTCTACTTTTGAATTACACCTATTAAGAAAATAATTATTGACATAGTGAGTTTATCATTTTATCCCTATTAATTATGAAGTGAATGAATTAAAAACTTAATATTGAAGAAGTTTTACCTTTTTCAGATTAATTAATTGAGGATATAATAGGTAAAAAAAGTTTCCTTTTTTGATTTGTTAAAATGGACAAGTAATTACGAACAACTATAAAAGGAAGAGTAGACAAGTAATTAACCACATAGGGAGTATTCTTTAAAGAAATAAAAACTACCGTAAAAAGTGTTTGTCTGTGTTGAGTCCATCCCACTTTTTGGTCAACTTTTGTTATTCAATTGATTCAAGTAATTGTTAAAAAGAAATAGTTATTAGAGTTGAAATTAAATGATTTGGTGGTTGACAAATTGGTAAGATTTGCAATCTTTTTTCTGACTTTGCAATATTTACCTATGTCATTAGTGACATAGGCATGATTTTATCCTTTTATAAATAGCGCATTCTTGCTCATTTGTAAAATACATCAAGGTAGAGAGAAAAACCATTTTGAGAGAAAAGTGAGGTATTCCATAGACTATACAAGAAAAATAGGGTGTGAAGAAAAATAGAGTGTGAACGATATTTTAATAAGGTGGAAGCCAAAAGAGTGTTGTTCCTTTTGAGTGTATAGTAATCACTTTGAGTATTGTATTCGTGACTACACAGTGTAAAATTCCTTATTATAGTGATATCAATTGCTCCTCTTGGCCCGTGATTTTTCCCTTCTTTAAGAACGGTTTCCTCGTAAAATTCTTGGTGTCATTATTTTTTCATTTTATTTCCATTACTTTGACCATATATTTTGTGTTTGTCCGCGTTTTTCCAACAAACTGGTATCAGAGCCAAGGTTTTATCTGAGTATGCTCTGTGATTGCAGCTCAATCTGAATTTTCACGTCAGAAAAAATTTACTTTGATTTGCGATAACAATATTTTTTGGGAAAAAACAATGGAAGCCACCACAAGTAGAATGTTACTTTTATTGGTGTTAATTATGTCATTTGAAAGAAAAAAATGGAAGATCTTCTTTATGTTAAAATTTTTTAGAAACCAATATTTACCATTGTAAAGCCTAATAATAAAACAGATGAAGAGTGAAATTTGTTACACAGACAGGTTTGTGGATTCATTAGGCAATGGGTTGACGATAATGTGTTGAACCATATTTCTGGAGAAACACATGCTCGAACCCTATGGGAGCATCTTGAAAGTTTGTATGCTCGGAAGACTCGCAATAACAAAATGTTCTTAATAAAACAGATGTTGAGTTTAAAGTATCATGGTGGTTCTCCGATGACATACCATCTGAATAATTTCCAGGGGATCATGAACCAATTATCTGTTATGGGCATCAAATTTGATGAAGAAATTCAAGACTTGCTTCTACTTAGTTCCCTACCAGACTCTTGGAAAACATTTAGAACTTCATTGTCAAATTTTGCTCCGAATGTTATGATCTTTATGGATTCCGCCAAGAGTAGTGTCTTGAACGAAGAGATGAGAAGAAAAATTTAAGGTTCTTCTTCTTCGGATGTCGTGATAACTAGCCCCAGGGTAGAAACAAAACTCGTGGTTCTCAATATAGAGAACAAATTAGGAGCAAATCCAGAGGCAAACTTAAGGATATTGAGTGATATCATTGTGTCATGAAAGAGTAGACAAAAAAGTTCCACAGAAAGTTGAAGAGGGAAAACAAAAATAAAGAGCAAACTAAAGAAGGTGGCAATGAAAATTGCCTAGCCACCGTTACCACCGAAGATCTTTTTACTGTCCTTGATGCGGATATGATAAATACTGCTTGTGATGAGTCAAGATGGGTTATGGACACTGGTGCTGCATCTCATTTGACATCAAGAATGAATTTTTTCTCTTCCTATACTCCTGGTAATTTTGGAACCTTGAGTATGGGTAATGAGACTGTTTCTAGGGTGGTTGGTATTGGTACAATTGATTTGAAAACTAGTGTTGGAACTAAACTAGTTTTGAACAATGTGAAACATGCTCTTGATGGTCGTTTGCACCTGATTTCTATTGGTGTTTTAGATGACGAATGATATGTTAGTACCAACGGTGATGGAAAATGGAATCTCAGTAAGGGTTCCTTGGTTGTAGCTCGTTGTGACAAACATCGTGGTCTATATTATACTACGACCTCTGTTTGTGTTGATATGGTGAATGCGGTTGATAGTGATAACTCAACCGCATTAATGACATTAGCGAGAAATGACTTAATGTTCTAGCAAGAAGAAATTTTTGTCAAACTTCAAAAGTGCTAAATTAGAAAAGTGTGAGCACTGCTTGGCTGGTAAACAAAATAGAGTTTCCTTATATTCCTACCCCCCTTCGAGAAAGACAGAGTTGCTTGAGTTGGTGCATTATGATTTATGTGGTCTAATGAAGATAAAAACATTGGGAGGTGCACTCTACTTTGTCAATTTCACTGATGATTGCTCGAGAAAACTTTGACTCTATGTCTTTAAGACTAAAGACCTAGTGTTAGGTGTCTTCAAAAAGTTTCAGGCTTCAGTTGAAAGAAAAATTGGAAAGAAACTGAAATGTATTTGTAGTGATAATGGTGGTGAATATTATGGACCGTTTGATGAATACTGCAAGCATCAAGGTAGTAGACACTAGAAGACTCCTCCCAAGACTCCTAAGCTTAATGGTTTGACTGAGAGGATGAACAAGACCTTGATGAAAAGAGTCAGATGTTTGCTTTGTGAAGCAAAGTTGCCAAACTCATTTTAGGGTGAGGCTTTATTGACCGCTGCACATTTATTAATCTATCTCCTGCTATTTTTTTGCAAAGTGACATACCAAATAGTGTTTGGTATGGAAATGATGGTTTCTACGACCATTTGAGAGTATTTGGTTACAAAGCTTCTGTACATGTGCCAAAGATAAGAGGTCAAAGTTAGATGCCAAGACATGACAGTGCATCTTCATTGGATATGGCCTTGATGAAATTTGGTTACAAGCTATATGATCTAATTGAAAAGAAACTTGTGAGAAGCCGTGATATTATTTTCATGGAGAATCAAACAATTGAAGATATTGACAAAGCGGAGAAGCTAGAATCTTCACATTTTGATGGTATAGTTCATCATGAAGAAGTTTCTCACACACAAGTGTGCATGATGTTGTTGGGCTTGATAATCATGGTGGTGCTCAGAATCATGTATCGAACCAACATGTTGATGTTGATAATAACAATGATATTGTTATTGATGATCATGTTGCTCATGAAGTTGTGGACTAATCAAATATTCCGCTTCGGAGGTCCACAAGACAGCGATTTCCTTCCTCCCGTTTTTCACCCAATGAATATGTGTTACTCACTGACAGAAGAGAACCTGAATGTTATGAGGAGACCGTTGAAGATGAGCACAAAGGTCAATGGATTGAAGCCATGCAAGATGATATGAAGTCTCTTCATGAGAACCACACTCATGAGTTGGTAAAATTGCCCAAGGGCATGAAAGCTTTCAACAATAAGTGGGTGTTCAAAGTTAAAGTTGAAGAACACAACTTGAAGTCAATTCTAGGTTTGGCTGCTACTCTTAATTTAGAGATTGAGCAGATAGATGTGAAGACAACTTTCTTTCATGGTGACCTAGAAGAAGAGATTTATATGGAACAACCCGAGGGCTTCAAAGTAGAAGGTAAGAAAATTTTGTGTGGGAACTCAGAAAAAGTGTATATGGATTAAAACAAGCTCCCAAACAGTGGTACAAGAAGTTTGCATCTGTTATGGGGAAACAAGGCTATAAGAAAACTTCATCTGATCATTGTGTATTTGTACAAAAATTTTCTAACCATGATTTTATCATCTTTTTGTTGTATATGGATGATATGTTCATTGTGGCAAGAATACTTTCAAGATTGACGACCTAAAGAAAGAGTTGCGTAAATTTTGCTATGAAAGACTTGAGTCATGCCAAGCAAATTTTGGGCACAAGAATTACTCATCTCATAGATGAAAGGAAGATGTATTTTTCCCAGAAGAAGTACATTGAACATGTACAGGAGCGCTTAAATATGAAGAATGCTAAGTTTGTTAGTACACCTCTTGCTGACCATATGAAGTTGAGCAAGAAGATGTGTCCTGCATCTAGGAAGGAAAAAGATAACATGGCCAAAGTTCCATATTCCTCCGTTATTGGTAATCTAATGTATGCAATGGTGTGCACTAGACCTGATATTGCTCACGCAGTTGGGGTTGTCAGTAGATTTTTCGAAAATCTAGAAAAAGAGCACTGGAAAGCTGTAAAGTGGATACTCAGGTATCTTAGAGGAAGCTCCGATGAATGTTTGTGTTTTGGAGCATCAAATCCAATCTTGAAATGCTATACAGATTCTGATATGGCATGTGACCTTGATAACAAAAAATCCAATACTGGATATTTGTTTACTTTTTCAGAGGGAGCTATATCATGGCAGTTGAAGTTGCAAAAGTGTGTTGCACTATCTACAACTAAAGATGAGTATATTGCGGCAGCTGGAGTCAGCAAGGAGATAATATGGCTAAAGCGATTTCTTCAAGAGTTTGGTTTGAATCAGATAGAGTATATTGTCTATTGTGACAGCCAGAGTGCAATAGACTTGAGTAAGAACTCCATGTACCATGCAAGAACAAAAAACATTGACGTCAGATATCATTGAATTTGTGAGAAAGTGGAGAGTGAATCATTTCACGCAAAAAAGATCCACACAAGTGATAATTTTGCAGATATGTTGATCAAGACGATACTGAAAGACAAGTTCGAGTTATGCAAAGAACTTGTAGGTATAAGCTCTCTCTAAAGAAGATGAAGGTACCTCCTTCAAGTGAATGAGACTGGAGAGCGAGATTTGTTGAGTTCATCCCATTTTTTGGTCAAATTTTGTTATTCAATTAATACAAGTAATTGTTAAAAAGAAATAATAATTAGAGTTGAAAATAAATGATTTGGTGGTTGGCAAATTGGTAAGATTTGCAACCTTTTTTACTTTTTTATATTTACCTATGTCATTGGTGACATAGGCATGATTTTATCCTTGTATAAATAGAGCATTCTTGCTCATTTGTAGAACACGCCAAGTTAGAGAGAAAACCCAGTTTTAGAGCAAAGTGAGGTATTTCATAGACTATACAAGAAAAAATAGTCTGTGAAGAAAAATAGAGTGTGAGCGATATTTTAGTAAGGTGGAAACCAAAAGAGTGTTGTCCCTTTTAAGAGTATAGTAATCACTTTGAGTATTGTATTTGTGACTACACAGTGTGAAATTCATTACTATAGTAATATCAGTTGTTCCTCTTAGCCCGTGATTTTCCCTTATTTAAGAAGAGTTTTCACGTAAAATTTTTGGTATCATTATTTTTCCATTTTATTTTCATTACTTTGACCATATATATTTCATGTTTGTCCACGTTTTTCCTAACAGTCTGCAGCATATGCAACGAAGAGGACGACCTCTTGGTAAACCGTTTTTCAAGTGTGTGCCTCCATGCAACTATTATATAGCTGCATACATACAATATAACTCAATTTTGTCTCAAATGAGATTACATAAGAAATGTAAGTTTTAAAGTTGATCAATCTGAGTGTTTTGAAGCTTGAAAGGGGAGGGGACAAGATTTTAATGTACACTATTAATCAATGATAATAAGGGGTTAGGAATTAATTGATGAGTAATGATCAGCTAGCAAGTTAGTTGGTGGTGATTACAGGATGTTGCTTTTAGCAAATTATTGCTGTAGCCTTCTAGTCAATTAGCTTCGATTTTAACTATTATTGTTTTAATATCATATTATCATTCAAGTTTTGATATATCAATATGAGTAATTAAATATTAAATGTATAATATTATATTATATTAATAACATTAGATTTATGATATGGAGATATTGAAATTTGACCCTAGGTTTGAAACTTAGGAACTTGATTACAGATTTGGTGAGTTTTGGATTTAGACTAGACACATAGTAATATGAGTGTTGTTAGTTTCGAAATCTTATTGTGGTTATTTAATTAAATAGATTTCACTGATTTGGAAACCCAATTAAAAGGGAAGGTTCAGGTCCTAGAGTAATTGTTCAATTATTTGAGGCAAGTGAATTTCTCAATCCTTATTAAGTGTATAGAATCGTGTATTTTCTTGTGATATGTGTTGGAGTGTAATGGAGATTGGTGATGAGTTGACTTGTCCATATTCAATAATATTAATGATGAAAAGAGGGTGATAAAAGACAATGTGATTAACTATTGGTGTGTAATGTGTTGAGAATTGTTTGAAAGACTTATCGATTCATTGTTGATGTTGTATCATGATTGTGTTGTTGTGAATTGTGCATTGTTATGAAAATGACCATCTCTTCATTATTTATGCTAACATGTCATTTGCATTGGTTCTGAGACTTAATTGTAAAAAGTATTGTGAATTGAGGAAGAATAAGAAATTAAAAAGGATATACCATTTCGAAGGACGTGTCGTGCTTCACGACATATATTATGGTTCGACGAATGTGTCGCACGCCTCGACGAATTCTATAAACGAGAGACGTGTTGCACTCCACAACAAATTTTATTATCGAGGTTGCGTCACATGCCGCAATGCATGCATGTACATATATGTCCCCCATTGTTTCCGGACTGAAAAACAATGAGTATGTATCATTAGGTCGGACATACATCATTATACTTGACATTGGATTGCATAACTTTATCATTTCAGAACTTGTGAGTGCCTTTCAGTGGAACTTCTATATGATGAACTTGATCTTGTGTATTTCTGATTTGTAATCGTTGGAATGTTGTAATTAAGTTGTGTGTTATGAAATTATGAATTATTGGGTTGTGCTGATTTTATGCAAGTTACCGCCGTGGAGGTTCGGTTGGGGCGGTAGGATAATCCATATTTTATATTCTTAACTTGTATTTAGGAGTTCACTTGCTGAGAACCGTGTGATTTGGTATTCACCCCCTTGCTTCTACATTTGTGTAGGTTAAAGACAACATCATTTGAGACTTTTTATTTCTTTCATATCTATTGTAATACGTTATAGGCTTGTTCACGTGACAATCAGGTTTTGCGATAAATTTAAGGTAATTATGAATTTTTGGATTATTTTATACTATTAGACTTTTATTCTCGATTTACTTTCGTATTGATCATATATTTGAGTTTTAGGTTGACTTGTCTTGGTGTGGGATAAGAAGAGTGACATCACATCCATTTTTTGAGCGTGAAAAAATGGTATTAGTGCCCCGGGTTCATAGATTTCGTGTATGTACAAACCAAATCTAGTAGAATCTCAAAGATCGGTGCGAAGACAACTATACTTACCTCCCTTATATAGACCTTACTTGTTTTCATTAATATAAATAAAATGTAGTTTGGCAAATCTGCCCTTTTCTAATATTTAATTTTTCCAAGTAATTATTTCTATAAAAATATCATGCCTAATAAGTTCTTTAAAAATTAAATCTAATTAAAAAAAAAAGAAGCAGTTCCTATAAATAAATTTCATAAAATAGATTTGTTTTTTTTTTTTGTTTATGAACCTCAAGAATTATTGTAGCATAAATAAAGGCTTTTGTTAACGCAGCGGCTTATATACAGACGTTGGGTATATAAAGATCGATTCAAAAAAAAAAAAGTTAGATCAATATTTTAAGGAATTTGCGATATACTTCGATAGAAGTAATTAATTGAAAGAATATAATATTAGAAATAGTATTTTTTTTTCCAAGCTCTATTTCATTTACATTAAATGAATAATAGGTTTAAAAAATTGTTTAATGAATAATAGGTTTAAAGAATATGTTTAAAAATAATCAAAAGAGAGATGCTAAAAAGCCAGAAAATTTTGGCCGAAATTTTAAAAAGACACTTATAACCTTTTTCCTTCAAAATAAAATTAAGGCTAACTATTGTCTAGTAAATTGCATAAAACATTTATTATTTTGATAAGATTAATTTTTTGGATCCCATCTAATTAAATAGACAAATAGAAATATTTAATAGTTTTGTTTCTTTGTCAAATTCATTTTTCTTCTCGTTTTTTGTCATTTTACTTCTTTACCTTACCTTTCTTTTAATTCTCCTGGCTCTTTTAAAAAAATAAAATAAAATGTGCAGTAAATTTAAAAAAAAATAACAAAAATAAATATATTTATGTCTCCAATAAAGTAATTCTATAAAATAACAGAAAAACACTATTTTTGAAATTTAATTTCACATTTTTTAAATAAATAATTGATATATTAAAAAATTATATTATAAGTCAATTTTAGATACACTATTTATATTTTAAAATGAAATACTTACTCTTAACTGAAAATTCTAAACTTACACCAATGTTTTACTAAATATGTTAAAGTAAATTATTAAAAGATAAACTAAAATTATATATATATAAAAAAAACAGTTTTTGTGAAGTTATTCTCAAAAATTTTAAACCGAAAAGAAATTTTTTATTCATGTATTTGATTTAAAAGAAAATCATTTTTTTAAAAAAAAATGTTAAGTGACATAACTTAGTTAATAAGATATATAACGGTTAGTAATAACTTACTTTAGTATAAATACGTACTTTATTTATAATTTTATTTTAATGCAATATTTTTATGAATAATTTCTTTTTATTTATTTTCTTGCCTTAGAATTATGTATATATAACTAGTTAGATAGAATTTCATTTATGTAGAACATTCATATTATACAATGTTTATATATATATTGTTAGGAAATTTAGAAATAACATTATTGGTGGATAAAACTTGTATGATTTTTATAATATAGAAGACGTGAATGTTTGATTTCAAAATATAGAGGATCTATCTTTGATTGAACATATATAGTATACAAATATTTAGTGTAATTAATTAGGATTGATATTTATAAGTTATATGAATTTTATGATTTGTATAATATATTAAAAGCATTTTTAGTTTTAACTGTTTTTATTGTAATATTTTTTCAAATTATATTAAAAATAATAATAATAATTTAAATTTGTCTACACAATAATTCATCAGATTATTAAATTAGAGCTTATAAGTATCAGTAATGTCATTATCACGGAGAACTATGAAGATGTTTTTCTTTCAATTTATTTTTATAAAAGATTATTTTGAAATTATAAAGATTTTTCTATATCAGTTCGATGTTGTTGACATTCTTTGAATTGGATAAACGTCGCGGTGACTCAATTAAAAAAAGAATTTAATTTAAAAGAATTTCAAAAGGTTTAAAAAGGGTTAAAAGGGGTAAAATGAGTTTAAAGGGATTAAAGAGAGTCGTCACCTAGAAAATCGATTAATTAATTAACTTAAAAGAGAGTCTACGAAACCAATTTGTTTCTGGGTAAGGGGTTCAAGTTATTCCGAAGGAAAGGGATTAAGCATCTTGTCGAAATCCACAACTGTGGTTCTCGACTGAGTTCGTTTTTCAAATTGAGGAGGAGAATAAAATAATGTACAAATATAATACACATCCAATTTACACAAAAATAAAATAATAATATCGGATTAAGGTTTGCCTAACATCGATATATACAAAATAATAAATTGAAAAATATAATTCGAACTCATTTCAAATAGCTTCAAGGTAGCAAGTCTTGGGTACCTTTAAACACACTTAGTAAAAGTGTTAGTAATAAATATAATAAAATTGAATACATGAAATAATAACTTAAAAATAAAAATCCGTCTTATTAACGTGGGAGGCCTTGGAAATCGATGTTAATTTCTTCATTGGCCAATTTGACTAATAAATAATATAAATTTATTGAATTTCCGTCTTTTAAAATGAGGCCTCTAAACCCGACGGAGTAATTATTTTGATTGGCCATTTTTATCGTACAAAACACTAAAAGAAAGAAACAATCAAAATAACGCAACAATTAAAATGAGTCCGGAGCCTAAAGGGTACAAAATATTAACAAAAAATCCAAAACGGTATATAAAAATTTATATTAACCAAAACGGAAAAATCGCTGGAACAACAGCGATTTACTCCACCGGTGAAAAAGAAAAATCACTCCACTGCAGCGATTTTGAAAAATGTGATTTTTTTAAAAAAAAATTGAAATCTCTACCTAGGCAGCGATTTTTTTTTTAAAAAAAAATTAAATTGTTGTCAGGGCAACGATTTTATATATATATAAAAAATCTTTTTTAAAATATGGAAATCGCTGCAATTTTTTTAAAAAAAGAATTTAAATCGCTGCCTAGGCAACGATTTCCAAAAAAAAAATTATTTTTTAAAAAAAATTAAATCGCTGCCTATGTAGCGATTTCAATTTTTTTTAAAAAAAAAAATTAACATTTTGTAAAATCGCTGTAGAGGCAGCGATTTTGTTTTTTCCGGTGGAGTAAATCGATGTTGTTCCAGCAGTTTTGCCATTTTGGTTAATATAAAATTTTGTATATATCGTTTTGAAATTTTTGTTAATATTTTATACCCTTTAGGCTCCGGACTCCAATTAAAATACCAACTAACAAAAGATTATTCTTAATGTCCAATAATAACAAATGCATCTGCTTAAGTAAATTAATATTAACAATAGAATAACCAATTAAATTAATAACAAAATTCTAACATCACGTAAATAATCTGCCACCAATGGAACATATCCTCATATATACTAAAATGAAAAACAAAAAGAAACTTATCAAATTTATTTGACCTAACTGCCAAAACAATCCAAACATAATAGTATTAATGACAAAAACAATCCAAAAATAAAATAATAGTAATGAAGTACAACATATCAAACTAACAATATTAATTTTGTTGAGTCTTTATTAATATATAATTCATCTGGAATTGAGGATATGAAGAAAATTTCATAATACGAGAAATATTATTGTAGTTTCAGTTTTCTTCATATTTCGCTCAGATAAAATTATTCAGACATTGTTGAAATATTATTATAAGTAAAATCAGATAAAATATAATCTACTTTTATTATTGACTTCTTTCTAAAAATTTGATTTGTAATAACAACTCCTTTAAATAAATAGGAGTAATTATTTTGCCAACTCAATCAATTTTAGATTATCAATTTTCAGTATTATAGATATAAATTTTTAATATTAAAATTTAGATATAATTTATCTTTTTTAAATTAAAAAATATAAACTAAAATAGATCATCCAACCTTTACTCCTCTTTTTATACTTTTTAAGTTTTCCCTTTTTATCATTAAGAAATAAGAAATAAAAAATAAACAATTTTTTGTAAAGAAAAAGTAAAATGGAGGAATTTTTGAAACTAAAAAAGAGATACTATAGTTTTTTACTTTTTTTTTTTGTTATATAGTTTTATACTACGCTTATATTTTTAATTTTTTTTGGTAAAACAATTTTTTAGATATTGAAAATTTCAAGAGAGAAGGGTGGATGAAATCTATTTTTTTTTTGGTAAATATATTTTGTGGTTTATTTTTAATGTTTAAATATGGAATCATAAATAATTAATCTCATTAATCATTTCCAATGCATTGAAAACATAATTAAAGAATATATTCACTATTTGATTTAAAAGATAAAAATATTCAAAAACAAACTAGTTTGTAGTGTAAACATGTACTTTTACTATTATGACCAAATTATCGCCAAATTTTTCTGACCAAAAGGATTTTTCCATAATCAGAATAAAGGAGGTAATTGAAATATCTTAAATCAAAAAGAGAGTTAATGTATAAAGTGAAATGTTAGGGGATATCTTTGAAATTATCTCAAAATATTAAATTAATGTGAATTATTTAAAAAAATGGAATGCTTACAAGCACGTGTCGTAATGATTAATCAAACATGTTTTACCGATCTATATTTCAATCACCATATCATATTATATTATATTATCATTATTATCATCATATTTCTCAGTTTCTATTTATATGTCATCACTTTATATTTTACGTGTATTAAAAAACTAAGTAAGTTTATTATTCTATCCTTATTTAATTTTTATTGAACTCAAATTTTTAATCAATGTATATGAATTAATTTACCAATGAACATGAGTTATTTACTTAACTTTTCTATATTGGTCAAATGTATATTTTCAAGACTAATAACTCACTAGGGTAAAATAGAAATAATATATCGTAATATAGGCATTGATTTTATAATATAACAAGTATTAAAATAGAAATAATATATCGTAATATAGGCATTGATTTTATGATATGACAAGTATTATCAACCAACTATTTATAGTAAGAATGAGATATTGTCACGACCCAAAATGAGTCGTGAGTGGCATCCACACTTAACTACCTAAGTGGACGAACCAAGAAACTTAAATCCCAACATGTACCAATAATTCAACTGTGAATAACAAAATATTGCGGAAGCTTCGAAATTTATTAACTATCGTTTCCCAAAACCTGAAAGTCATCACATCAAGGACATCTAATCTCTAATTACTAAGTCTAAGAGTATCAAAGACACCAAAATAAATGAATAAAATGGTATGTGTCTGAAAGTATAGGACATCATGTCATGACCGAAAGAATCCAACACGAGCTTGAATGAATAGCTCACCCTGGAACTTGATATGCGGGAGGCTGGCTAGATCTGAGGGACATCTGAAGTCATAGGTACACTCGCTGCATTTCATAAAAGGAAAACAAAGAAAAACACAAGTAGGACTCAGTACGGGGGCAACATGTACTGAGTAGATATCATCGACCAACCCAAAATAGGAATTAATATACAATAAATAATAGTATGAACTCAACTATAGCACTTAACAGGTGATAACAACAAACAACATGAACAAGTATCAACAACATTAAAGTAAGCTCGTAATAAGTCAATGATATAAAGATCACACATGAGGACTCATGCCTCCAAACCAAACCATTTTGGGAGATAGTTTCTTCGAATTTGAGTATACTAACATAATTCAAGATTACTTCTCTTTATTATTATCGTGTCGGAAAGTGACACTCCGATCCCCTAATGCTACCGTGTCGGAACGTGACACTCCGATCCCCTAATACTACGTGTCGGAACGTGACACCCGATCCCCTATTACTACGTGTCGGAACGTGACACCCGATTCCCTATTACTATGTATCGGAACGTGACACCCGATCCCCTATTACTACGTGTCGGAACGTGACACCCGATCCCCTAATACTACGTGTCGGAACGTGACACCCGATCCCCTATTACTACGTGTCGGAACGTGACACCCGATCCCCTATTACTACGTGTCGGAACGTGATACCCGATCCCCTATTACTACCTGTCGGAACGTGACACCCGATCCCCTATTACTACGTGTCGGAACGTGACACCCGATCCCCTATTACTACGCGTCGAAACGTGACACCCGATCCCCTATTACTACGTGTCGGAATGTGACACTCCAATCCATTTATACTTTTAATTTATCCTTTATTATAACCGCTTTCAATTCATAGTTATATGATTTTCATCAAGCCTTCTTTATTCAAGGCATCACTTCGATAGAGAGGGTTAGAGAATATAAATTCTACAGTCTCAGGATTTCAGACCTATCACAAACCACACAACCAAATCACACAATCACACAACCAAGTACATAGAGAACTTCACAATATAATTCAAGGCATATCAATCACTATTAAGAGTTTACTACCAAATAGCATAAACCATAACCTACCTCCACCGAAGAATCAAAGTCAAGCAACTACTTTTCCAATGTCTTTCCTTTCCTTATTGCCTCCGAACCCTTCCGATCTTAAACCGACGCTTCAATCTTGTTTAACAATCGTTTCGTGACTGCTGCAGATATGATTTCTCTTGGCTAAACCCTTATTTTCCTTTTACAGAATAGTTTTTCCTAAATATCATATAACTAATTATAAGAGTGTTGAAAGTGACCCACTATTTATTTCACTATTATCCTCTTTAACCACCAACTAAATAAATTAATAAAATTATCCCACTAATTTCATAATTATAATTATTAATAGTCCAAAATCCAATTAGAATCCATCAAAAAAAAATATTTTATGAAACACAAGGCTTTAACACTCAAAACGACCAAATGAGTCGTTACAATAGATATCAATTTACCCATCGTTCGTCCTCGAACGATCAAAAAGAAAGGCGAGGCAAGAAAGGATAGTTATCTCAATGATTATTCCAAAATATTAATACTCATTGTCTCATCTCAATAGTATAAAAAAACTAGAGATCTACACCTCCCCTCATAGAATGTCTCTAATATAATTGCACACATACTTGGTTTATCAAACTCCACATTCATTGAAGTCAACACTCTTAATAATAACAAAACGTATAACTACATCGATCATCTACCTTACTCTCAAACCATCATTAGTATCAAAGTGTGCTTATCAAATACATGTTCAAACTATCGCTATCTCTTTCTATTTAAGCATTTCCTGACAGATACGAGTCCCAAATAAGGCCTATAGCACTAATTTCAAATGTGATAGTACCTTTTCATTGAGACAAAACTATTAAATCACACCCAAAGTCAACTCTACACCACCTTCAAATACCATCCTTTAGCTACCATTTAACACCATCATATACCTCATGTCAATACTTGGGGAATTCTTGGTCACTCAAATGATTTTGAATACTATAAGCTCATAACCTCTATTCACCATCAAATAACTATATATTACATCATAACTTTCTATGAGTCCCATCAATAGAGTAGTATTAACCCAACTTTATTCTTAATAACCATGTAGAATTATATCTCACCTTTTACATCATTCTTAAGTCTTCTATCCTAATTTGAGCAATCTAACCTCATTATAAAATACTAAAATTTTCATACCTCATTATTTGTCACCTAAACCAAAACTCATTTTTTTTAGAAGTCGATGATAAACTCCTAGTAAGTCTGTACCGAACTAGTTCACATCTCACAATTATATCTAAACTCATAGGCAAAAATTAAAACAACCATCAAATACACCCCATGGATTTATACGAGAGGTCTTATTCTTTCACTCTTTTCAAATTCTTTTCATGGCACAAAATTCTTAATATCTCGACTCTTCAATATATTAGACTCTTGCTTCTCTGGCTCCCTTAACGATCTCATCCTTTTACCAATCTCAATCAAAACTCTGAGGGAAATACTTCCTTAAATTCTTTAGCAATCAAAAGTAATAAACTTTATGATCCAAAACATGCATTAGTTCTTTCACATGCTTAATACCGATGCAATCAATCAATTATTACCTTACAAATTCATACCTTGAAAAAAAAAACCATATCACCAAGAATGCAGACTTATAATGAAAAGTTTGAATTTTAAGTCCAATTGTGTAAACCCAATGCCCTTATGTATCTACATTTGCTTATACTTTGAAGACTTTTATAATTACTTTATCTTAGCTTATCATTGATTGCCTTTCCATCAACCATACCATATGCTTCACTAAAAATCCAACCCTACTCATTTCTAAATTCAACAGTACAATAGAACTTATCATCTCACTCAAACTGAACGTCTGCACACCCCTCTCTTAAGTTCTATTCAATAGCTTTTAACCAAGCTGATTAACCTGTTATGCTATTACCTTAACCAAAACAAAATAGATGAAATCACGCAATTTTGAACCCAATTCTCGAGCCCTTCGAAGATACATTTTTAATCCAAGAATACAAAGAAAATAATCCTTGCTCTCACCTAATTCTGAAAGCTACACATCCCATAAATTTTAACTTATTTTCAATTATGACTCTAGCTCCTTTAAGTTCTATACGAGCGGTGCCCCAATATCTTCTAAAACGTTCCATACAATCACATTACTTTACTAAATAGTAGAAATTCACAATCTTAGATGCTCACAAGTCTTTATTATCATGCCAAAAATCATTTAACCAACAAATCCTTATTATATAGTATCATCTCAATCACAACCCCTCACAAACTCTTTTCACCATCATGCTCAGTTAGTCCTTGTTATCACCACGAAGTGAACCTTTTCCTTGATCTGACACCTTAAACTTAGGTATACCACTCAAATTCAAGAGACTGACCCGATTTATATGCACTTTCTTGCTAAATCTTCGATTTACTTCACCCAAGTATATTCACTAGGACTTTCTTTCCCTATAAATTTGTCATTTTAGTATCAATCTACCTTTTGAAGCTTAAGATAAAATTGTCAGTACTCATTCAGAACCTGCAAGATACATTTCACAACCCAAAGATCCACCACTAAAATTTTCCTTTAAAATAATGCTCAATCACTACAATTTTCCTTCAAAATAATGCTCAATCTAAGTTTGTGTAGCAATAAACTAGTTTGTTTCTCAAATGTGAATGCAACACTAAATCTTATTATCTGACCATGTCGTACAACTTGTAACTCCTTTAGTAATTTGTATTCACACTTGACAATCGACGTACCTGTTTCCACATAACCCTAGTACTGCCACACCGTGAAAGTCCATTAGAAACTTACTAGAACACATCATACCTGTCCATAATATCGTACCCAAGTAGCCCACATATTTCTACCCATTGAATCATTGCAAAACATTATCGAATATGTTCTCTCTCTAGACCAAACAATTTATTTTACTTTTTAGATCAATTCAATAACAAAATAACACACTTCCTAACTCGAACCAAGTAAGCATCGATGACTTTCTCGAATATACCCTCACTCTATGAAGTCATAGTAGTGTCTTTATTAACCGACACTCAACATGAGACTACCACCACATTTTGCGATCGAGAAAATATATCTATTTCTAAGGACATTTTTTTTCTTTCTGTTGTTGCTATTTCAACTTCAAATACTCTAGTAGTACCCATATTTGAAATAGAGTGAAGAAGTTCAGATACCAATTGGTATCACCCAGATACCAATTGGATTCAAGTAGTAGCACGAAAGAAAGAAAGAAAGAAATGAGCTTTCCTAAAGTCCTATAGCTTCTCGAAGAAAAGTAAAGGCGTCCCCTTACCATTCCGCAAGACTCTACTAGACTTGTCCTTGTGTGATGAGATCAACGAACCTAACGCTCTGATACCAAGTTTGTCACGACCCAAAATGAGTCGTGAGTGGCATCCACATTTAACTACCTAGGTGGACGAACCAAGAAACTTAAATCCCAACATGTACCAATAATTCAACTGTGAATAACAAAATGTTGCGGAAGCTTCGAAATTTATTAACTATCGTTTCCCAAAACCTGAAAGTCATCACATCAAGGACATCTAATCTCTAATTACTAAGTCTAAGAGTATCAAAGACACCAAAATAAATGAATAAAATGGTATGTGTCTGAAAGTATAGGACATCATGTCATGACCGAAAGAATCCAACACAAGCTTGAATGAATAGCTCACCCTGGAACTTGATATGCGGGAGGCTGGCTAGATCTGAGGGACATCTGAAGTCATAGGTACACTCGCTGCATTTCATAAAAGGAAAACAAAGAAAAACACAAGTAGGGCTCAGTACGGGGGCAACATGTACTGAGTAGATATCATCGGCCAACCCAAAATAGGAATTAATATACAATAAATAATAGTATGAACTCAACTATAGCACTTAACAGGTGATAACAACAAACAACATGAACAAGTATCAACAACATTAAAGTAAGCTCGTAATAAGTCAATGATATCAAGATCACACATAAGGACTCGTGCCTCCAAACCAAACCATTTTGGGAGATAGTTTCTTCGAATTTGAGTATACTAACATAATTCAAGATTACTTTTCTTTATTATTATCGTGTCGGAACGTGACACTCCGATCCCCTAATGCTACCGTGTCGGAACGTGACACTCCGATCCCCTAATACTACGTGTCGGAACGTGACACCCGATCCTCTAATACTACGTGTCGGAACGTGACACCCGATCCCCTAATACTACGTGTCGGAACGTGACACCCGATCCCCTATTACTACGTGTCGGAACGTGACACCCGATTCCCTATTACTATGTGTCGGAACGTGACACCCGATCCCCTATTACTACGTGTCGGAACGTGACACCCGATCCCCTATTACTACCTGTCGGAACGTGACACCCGATCCCCTATTACTATGTGTCGGAATGTGACACCCGATCTCCTATTACTACGTGTCGGAATGTGACACCCGATCCCCTATTACTACCTGTCGGAACGTGACACCCAATCCCCTATTACTACGTGTCGGAACGTGACACCCGATCCCCTATTACTACGTGTCGAAACGTGACACTCCGATCCATTTATACTTTTAATTTATCCTTTATTATCACCGCTTTCAATTCATAGTTATATGATTTTCATCAAGCCTTCTTTATTCAAGGCATCACTTCGATAGAGAGGGTTAGAGAATATAAATTCTACGGTCTCAGGATTTCAGACCTATCACAAACCACACAACCAAATCACACAATCACACAACCAAGTACATAGAGAACTTCACAATATAATTCAAGGCATATCAATCACTATTAAGAGTTTACTACCAAATAGCATAAACCATAACCTACCTCCACCGAAGAATCAAAGTCAAGCAACTACTTTTCCAATGTCTTTCCTTTCCTTATTGCCTCCGAACCCTTCCGATCTTAAACCGACGCTTCAATCTTGTTTAACAATCATTTCGTGACTGCTGCAGATATGATTTCTCTTAGCTAAACCCTTATTTTCCTTTTACAGAATAGTTTTTCCTAAATATCATATAACTAATTATAAGAGTGGTGAAAGTGACCCACTATTTATTTCACTATTATCCTCTTTAACCACCAACTAAATAAATTAATAAAATTACCCCACTAATTTCATAATTATAATTATGAATAGTCCAAAATCCAATTAGAATCCATCAAAAATTTTTTTTTATGAAACACAAGGCTTTAACACTCAAAACGACCAAATGGATCGTTACACATATAAAAAAGAACCGAGGGAGTATCATATCCTATTACTATTAAAAATGAAAAGCTCCAACCTCAAAAGTTAGATTATCATTTTGCCCCTCTACAAAATCTAAATATGATTATTCATATATCAAATACTAATATTTTAATTACATTATGGTAGAATATGAAGTCTAACAACTATAATTTAATTTTTTAGTTATGACAATATATATAATTATAATTGATTAGGTTAAATTCAAATAAAGTTGAAGACAAAACAATGTATGGAACTCTTCCAATTCACGAGCTCTTTTAATTTTGAAATTGAAAATAAAATTTATGTATCATGATTCAATGTGCTCATTAATAAATTTTGATAAGTGAAAACATAGTCAAATATCACTATAAATACCAGTAAATTCTAGCCACAAATTATCATATTATTTTCTTTTATATTATCTATTAATGTTACCTTAAAGTAGAACAATATTTCAACTTAGAAGTAAAAGAGATGAGATCTTTTTTTCACAAGAATATGATTTGAGTTTTTTTAGTTATTATTTTGAAGTTAATGTATGGTTTTTCAAATTAAATTTGGTATGCAACTACTATTTTTATGTAATTCTTGTAACATATTTTAATTTTGTGGGATAATTTTTTTGTACTCGTATTATTATTCTTGCAAGTATCACTCATTTGAACAATAAACTTTTATTAATACATTGAGTTTGATAATATTTAAATAATTTATGTTATAATATGTTCATATATCTTTGTTGTCAATTGTTTAAATACAAGTTAATTTAAATAAAGATTTGTAAAAAATTAATACTTTGAAGTTTGAATGTAAAATTTTAATTGTGTTACTTTATCGTTTATCCAACATGGTATTGTGAACACATACATATATTCTTCTTTTTTATTTTTTTTAATTTTTCTACTATTTATACTATATGCAATTTAACTTTCAAATAAATATGAGAGTTACAATTACATTTGTGTAACACTAAAGCCTAATTTTCTTGAACATAAGTATTCTATATTAAAGGTAGTTTTTCGTAGTGTTAAAACTCAAATGGTTGGTGTGATGATAATTTTGGACATTTTGATTGTTTCTTTATGAATTATTTTGACCCTTAATTATTACTGCTAAAAACTACTCTTCAAATTAAAATCACGTCAAAAAATATTACGAGAAAGAGATAATTAGGCTTTATTTTGTATAGATTTTAGTAACATAAATCAACAAGATTGTTCTATATACTACTCAAGGTATGTTGTTATCGAGTAATATTATTACGTCTTTGCAATTGCTTTATATCGTTAAAAGATATATTTTCACATGAAAAAAATTATATTTTCACTTTCAATTTGGGAAAAACTTGTTGGGAAAGACAAGACACTAACAAAGAATGCCTGACAGGATAACAGCGGAAGAATACCCAAGTCTATACTTTCCCTTCTCGATTTGAACCAAGAGAAGACAAACAACCACAAGCAATATGATAGTAAGGCAGCAAGTAATTCAACCAAACAAATATAACAAGGCAATAATAAACCAATCACACAAGACACCAAGATTTACGTGGAAAACCCTTCGATGTGAAGAGTAAAAAACCCCGGGACCAAAAGCTCTACTATAATCACCAAGAGTTACAAAAATTGGCCACAAAACAAGTGCCAAACAACGAGCAACAACAAAATACGATTGCACCAAATCTAGAGAACTAAAGGAGCAAAATCACCAATTTCGCAGCTACTGTTCACGACAGCAAAACTGAAGCTACAGGCTTGGAAAACATTTTCCTTCATACCAAACACACCCTTAATGATTCAGTGGAAATAAGATACAATGCCTAGAGTCCTGAACTTATAGACTTTTATCTCCCTCTTAAGAATTTTAAATGGATTAAATAATTATTTTCTATTGTTGAATAATATTAATGACTCATGCATTGACTTGAAAAATTAGAAATTTTGAATTTTCCAGCACTTACTTGGATTATGGTGCAATGACTTGTGCATTGACTTGAAAATATAAACTTGACATTCTTTTTTAATTAGTTTAACTTTTATATATTGAAGTACCGGAGAATTTAAACTATAATAAAGTAACATAATAGCGTAAAAATCTTCTATATATTGTTAATGCATATATTTTGAATTGTTTTTTTGACTTATCTAACATCGAAATCCGATGGAATTATGTTAAAAATATTATAACACCCTCACGTTGTACCTTGGGCATATCCTAAATAATATCCGACTTTTATTATTTTCACGATTATTTTTTTTGAAATTGCAATAATTAAGTTTCAACCTCAAGCTACTTTTGATAAGTTATATGAATTCTCACTAATCATTTCGCTCCATATTAACTCGTTTCGTTGGAAAAATTAACTCTACACTGTAAGGGGAAAATGTTTTGCAGTTAATATGGAAATAAATAATAATACTATTAATGAAAGATTTAATAGTATTTTACATATTGAGATGGTTAGAGTTAATTTTTCATTAGAATTTAGAACACTGTCGTTGAATAAGTCTTAATGCTCTAAAGTTCATTTTTAAAAAAAATTAAAATTTGAATATGTAATTGATTGAAAATGACTTGGTGAGCTTCCTTGAATTGCTTACTCCAAAAAGACATAGTAGATTTTTCTTAGCTAATTTGTGTTATATATATCTACATTATTTGATAGAGGGGCAGAACAAAATTTTCTTGATTTCTTCTCTATCAACTTAAATTTAACCCGGTTCAATCATCGATTGTCGAACCACTGAACCTGACTCCATCATTGAATCTGGCTCTGATACCACTTGTTAGGACCAGAAATAAGCAGGTGTAAACGCGGAAGCTAGCAAAGCAAACCTCAAAAGACCACGAGTAAGAAGACAACGAGAAATATATCAAAAGACACAAAGATTTAACGTGGTTCGGTCAATCGACCTACGACCACAAAGGAGATGAGCAATCCACTATAGATATGAGAGTACAAAATATAGAGAGAAACAACCTCAACCAATTAACTCAGAATACATGGGAGGTTTACACAAGTGATAACGTATCAAGCTTGTGACCCACAAATTCTCCCTCTAACCAAAACTCTCAAAGCCTTTAAAACTACATTGTGAATGCTGATTAAGTTAGAAGGAACATGTCTCTATTTATAGAGTCCTAAACCTTTACCTACCAGAAAAAGGATTAGTCAATTCAAAACTTTTTCCTAAAAGGAAAACCTATTTATGGTAAGAAATCAGGGCAAATAAAACCCAACAAAACTCACACATGTATATTTTACAAATATTCATGTCATTTTTTCAGAAAATTTAACATATAAATGCACGTGTTATGCATGTGTCCATAACTAATTTGTATTAATAAGCACAAACCTCCAATAGAAAATGTTGATCAATGTTTTTATCCTTTAATATGTACATATTTGTTAGCATATAATTACCAATATCATTATGTGGCCAAAAAGGGAATCTTTATTGAGGAAATTTATTATCTACCATTACACATAAATAAAAACAAAGATCTTGCATGTAAAATGCAATCTTTCTGAAAAAAAGGTTCAAATATTAAGTGAATATCTCAACACTTACTTAATAGGCCACACCATGGGTGCTATAAACTTTCTCAAAAAACTATTTTTTTCAGTGAAGTAGGAAATACCCATCCAACTATTGCTGAATGAATGTTTTTAAATAACAGAAACTCAAAATTACATTTCCCACTATCCATATATATATAGAGGCGAAGTTAGTATATGGAGCTCAAATTGAACTTCTTAAAGTTAAGTTGATATTATTGAAATTTAAAGGATTCAAGAGCAACTCTCGTTTGACAAGAAGTAGTTCCACGGTGTTAATTTAAGGTAGTTTAAAGATTTCATTCATTTCAAATTTCAGATGCACTTCTAGTTGGGTACATAAAGAAATACATCAAGAACCTTATAATAAGAGACGGACTCACGTGCTTCATTGCAGATGCACCCGTTAACTTTGAGAAATTATATATATATATATATATACCCCTTGAGATATGACATATATTTTACTATTGAATAAAATAAGGGGTTGAATAGTATTAAACTTGAGACCTCATGGTAAAAAGTAAAGTTTGAAACCATCCCTCCACCAAGCAATTTTTATCTAGTACAGTATTTAATTCATTATAAAAAAGCAAATATTATCTAGTATAATCATTTAATTCATTATAATTGTTATGGAGCAATTATCATTATATATATATATATATATATATATATATATATATATATATATATATATATATATATATATATATATATATATATATATTATGTATGTATGTATATATATATATATAAAGATGATTGGCACCCTAGAAGGTCGAATGAGTTCCTCCGAACCCTTTTACCAGAAAATACATTTTATATGCAAGGTCCTTATTTTTCTTTATATATTTATAGTAGATGATGAATTTCCTGTATTGAAATTCTATTTTAGCCACATAATGATATTGGTCATAGTCTATACTGTTAGTTCCCAAGGTTTGCTCTTGACAAATGATGTGGAATGATGTTTTGCTGATTTTACATCTCTTACTTTTATTTTCTTAATATTTATCGATCGATTTATAAGCATCGTGCTCCTCTGTAAATAACCATACTGATTCAGAAAATATATCATATATTCCTGAAATAAATGATCATATTGTATTATTTCATATTGAAATTACTTTATTAATTAAGAAAAAGATAATAACTTCATAATTTTATGAACTGACTTTACGATTGAGCCTAAATATTTGATTAAACTCAAGATAACAATCTATATTTAAGAACATTCTAAAAATTCTGGTCGTAGCTCAAAGAAAGAAAACTCATTTATTTATTCATAGGACGGTAAATACTTAGGTACATCACTTATTAAATTGTAAAAGATAAAATCTTATATTTGCATCACCAACAACATAATAGGCTCGAATCCTGCAATTTTAAAAAATGAGAGTTTTAAAGAAGAAAGAGGTAGATATATAATACATTGAGATATACAAAATAATCTTACGAAGGATAAAGATCAAGTTGAATACCTGGCTAGGGTTATACACTAATATCTTTTCTTGTGTTTTTTCATTCTCGTAATAATCTTGTGGTCCAATTTTTCAACCATCCTTGAAAACCATGTTGGCTTTTTAGTTGATAGCATTATGTATATTACGGATAATCCAATAATTAAACCACAACCATAACCCATGAGAATCGCCTGCCAACTGATCATTGTTGAGTCTCCTTCTTCTCCTTGATCTAGCCCAAATGGAGTTGTTGCTTGTGGTACCCCTTCATCACCACCACAATCTTTTGACAATGGCAATCCACGTAACTCATCATTCCCTTGGTATGATTTATTTTCAAACGTATCAAATTGTTTTCCTCTAGGGATGCATCCAACAAGATGATTGTGAGAGAGACTTAAGACTTCAAGAAATGTGAGGGATGCAAGTTGTTGTGGAATTTCTCCGCTTATGTTGTTGAATGAGAGATCCAATGATTCAAGTACAGATAAGTATTGCAGTGATGTTGGTATGACACCCTCCAAGCCATTATGAGATAAATTCAAAGTACGAAGTGCAATGAGATCTCCAATGGAACTTGGAATACAACCTTCAAATCTATTCTTTGAGAGATTGATGACTATGTTTGTAGTCAAAACTCCACGAAATTCAAGATCCAACCCCTTTGTTGTAATTGTCTCGAAATAATGATAATAATAATATAAGTCGCCTCCCACATACTGTGGAATTTTCATGCTCTTATCAATTATCTTCATAGCTTCCAAATTCTCAAAAAGACTCATAGGTAAATTCCCACTAAATCCATTGGAAGATAGATCAAATATTTGAAGATGTACAAACAAGTTTCGAGCCCTAGAAGTTTTAATGGGCCCGTGGAACTTATTTGATCTCAAGCTTAAAATCTTCAAATTCGGTAGGGTTCCTAACCATTTTGGAAATGTGTCACTCAACTCATTGTTACCTAAATCTAGAACTTCCAAACTCTTGCAATTGACCAAAGATCGTGGGACTTCCCCCTCTAGCTTATTCCCATGCAATTTAATGACTCTGAGCGTGTTTTCTATACTAAAAGTTGTATTAATTATCCCACTAAGAGAGTTGTTACTTAGATCAAAAACCCAAAGGCCACTCATCTCACCCAAACATTGTGGGATTGTTCCCTTCAAATTATTACTTCCAAGATCTAGCACTGTCAAGGCTTTTAGACTGCAAATAGCTGAATCAATCTGTCCACTGAGATTATTTTGCGAAAGGAGAAGATAAGATAGACTGTGTTGGTTTAGGAGTGACATCGGAATAGGTCCTTGCAACTGATTTTGTTTTAGAGTAACATCCCACAAAGTTTTGGACTTGAACTCCTGAAGTTTTCCACTGAAATAGTTATCATTCATCTAGTGAAGGAAGGGAGAATATCCATGATGGTATAGTCCCATTCAAGTGGTTTGATGACAAGAAGAATGATTGTAGGCTTTGCAGACCACTTACATTGGAAGGAATTGGACCAGCTAAGAAATTGGAAGAAACCTCGAACATTTCAAGTTGAGTCCAACTTTTGTTGGAGGATAAAAAATCAAGTTGGCCATCAAAGTTGTTAATTCCAAGTGATAACTCCTTGAGCTTTCCAAATTTGAAGAATTCCAAAAAGGTTTAATAATAGGACCTGAGAGGTTACAAGATCCCATATCCAAGTAGTGCAATGCAGTTAGATAGCTAAATGATTCGGGTATCTTACCAATAAAATTCACTTCGTGTAGAGATAAGTACATGAGAGATGTATTGCTATTCCATTAACCTAATTGTGAGTTGGGAATTGAATGATAAATCAAGTGTTTTCAGGTTGGAAAGGTGAAAAACACTTTCGGGCAATATCCCCCGTAACTGTGTGTCACTAAGTCGTAGAGTTGTTAAATAAGAAGAGAAATTTAGAGAAAAGGTGGAAGCGATGCTCACACCGTAAAGGTCAAGCTCTCTCAACTGGGTTAAGTTCTTAAGGAGAAGTTCAAAATTGTGAATAAGACAAATCAAGACGCGTCAAGCTAGAAAACTCACCAAATTTAGGTGAAATGATCGATCCTGAAAAATTGTTATAGGACAAATCAAGCCTTTTGAGATTGGAGAGTTGAAAGAGACTAGTGTTGGAATCAAATTTGCCTCGAAGATTGCTACAAGTGAGGTTAAGCTCAATCACTTTTCCTGTTTTCTTTTCACAATAAACTCCATCCCATGAACAACAATTTGTGGTCTTGTTCCATGATAGTGTTTTCGAGTATGACTGCATCCATTCGCCTGTTATGTCGAGACAATCATGAGAAGCACTAGGATCAACGGCAAACATATGCTTGAATCGTAGAAGAGCAAGAGCTTGATCACTCGGGCACAAATGAGGAGAAAACAAGTTGACGTAAAAAGGAACATAGAAGAAACAACACTAGTGTTTGATAACCCATTTTTGTACTAAAATATTAAAATTAAGTTGATAGAGAAGAAATCAAGAAAATTTTGTTCTGCCCCTCTATCAAATTATGTAGATATATATAACACAAATTAGCTAAGAAAAATCTACTATGTCCCTTTGGAGTAAGCAATTCAAGGAAGCTCACCAAGTCATTTTCAATCAATTACATATTCAAATTTTAATTTTTTTTAAAAATGAACTTTAGAGCATTAAGACTTATTCAACGACAGTGTTCTAAATTCTAATGAAAAATTAACTCTAACCATCTCAATATGTAAAATACTATTAAATCTTTCATTAATAGTATTATTATTTATTTCCATATTAACTGCAAAACATTTTCCCCTTACAGTGTAGAGTTAATTTTTCCAACGAAACGAGTTAATATGGAGCGAAATGATTAGTGAGAATTCTTATAACTTATCAAAAGTAGCTTGAGGTTGAAACTTAATTATTGCAATTTCAAAAAAAAAATAATCGTGAAAATAATAAAAGCCGGATATTATTTAGGATATTCCCAAGGTACAACGTGAGGGTGTTATAATATTTTTAACATAAGTCCATCGGACTTCAATGTTAGATAAATCGAAAAGATAATTCAAAATATATGCATTAACAATATATAGAAGATTTTTACGCAATTATGTTACTTTACTATAGTTTAAATTCTCCGATACTTGAATATATAAAAGTTAAACTAATGAAAAAAGAATCTCACGTTTATATTTCCAAGTCAATGCACAAGTCATTGCACCATAATCCAAGTAAATGCTGGAAAATTCAAATTTTTTAATTTTTCAAGTCAATGCATGAGTCATTAATATTATTCAACAATAGAAAATGATAATTTAATCCATTTAAAATTCTTAAGAGGGAGATAAAAGTCTATAAGTTCAAGACTCTAGGCATTGTATCTTATTTCCACTGATTCATTAAGGGTGTGTTTGGTACGAAGGAAAATGTTTTCCATGGAAAATGTTTTCCTAGAAAATGTTTTCCTGGAAAATAAGTAGATTTCGGACTTATTTTCTCATGTTTGGTTGGTGAGTAGAAAATATTTTTCGGAAATGATTTTTAGTGTTTGATTTATGAATGAAAAATATTTTTGAGGAACATCTTTTCTTTTCACTAGAGTAGAAAATAATTTATGAAATTGAAAATATTTTTAAAAAATAATTTTTTTTGGGGTGGGGTGGTGGGGGTGGGGATAGTGAGGGGAGGCAGGAGTGAAAAAATAAAAAATTGAAGTTGATAATATTTTTAAAAAGCAAAATGAATTTTTTCAGGAGTTGGGGGGCTGGTAGAGGTGGGTAGGGGGGCTGGCCAGGGGGAGGTAGGAGTTTAAAAGTAAAAATTTGAAGTTGAAAAACTTATTAAAAAACAAAATTAATTTTTTGGGGAAGGGGTGGGGTTGGGGGATGGTGGTCAGAAATCGGGTGAAAAATAAAATTTTAAAATTGAAAATATTTTTATTATTTTAAAAATTGATGTTTTTCTAAAAAAAATGTAATTTGAAATAGGAGAAGATCTTTGGAAAATGTTTTCCTTAATTTTCGACGGGAAGTCATTTTCCTTAATTTTGAGGAAAATAAGTTAATTTAGAAAACATTTTTCAAAACTTTTGCCCCAAACAAACATGAGAAAATTGAAAAATATTTTCCACAAAATGTTTTCCTTCATACCAAACACACTCTAAGTCTAGCTAGACAAATATTGTGAACCACAAATTAAGCAAAGAAAAATCTACTAATGTTATTTTGGAATAATCAATTCCAAGGTTAATTAGTCACTTTCAATCAAATTTAAAGTTGTTAATTACATAATGATTTTACTAGAGAAATTCTACTAAAAAGAAACATGTTTAGATTATTTAGTATTGAAAGTTCAAATTCTCAAGTCAATCCACTAGCTAGTCCTTGCATAAAAAGATTCAAAGAAAGCTACAATACAAAAATTATATCACTTTTAATAATACATTTTTTTTTGATATTTTATTAGTCGAAATGTCATAAATTCGAGTCTCTACAAATAGTCCTTGATCCAATTTTACGCGTTGTTAATCTTAAAGTATTAGGTATAACTATTATTTAGTCCTACATAATGTAGAAAAATTCACCTTGAGAATATTAATTTTAAAAGTAAAAAATAATTATTTAATCAATTTAAATTCATTGAAGATAAAGAATAGTCTATAAGAAGTAGTAATTGGTGTATAGTTTTTGATTACTATACCGATTCAGTTCGATATTTAGGTTTTCAGTCATTATATGCCCTCATAATTATTCTAGCTTTTAAAGGCCCTTAATGTACTTTTGCTACCAGATACACAAAAATAGGAAGAGAGACGAGTGAGATCCGTATGTATTCCAAATACATATAAATTACACTGGATATATATGTGTATTTGTATGTATATGGTATGATTCACATGTATATGGGATACTGGGTACATGGGAGAGTCGCGAGCGAGATGGGAGAGAGGCGAGCGAGATTTGTTATGTATCTCAAATATATGTGAATCCACTTAAATGCAATATATCTAGAACAAATTACACCTAATTTTGACCACATCTATTCGAGATGCATGTATCAGGACGTATCTAGAGGCACCCAAAATTTGATAAGATACGTAATATTACAAACTAGAGTGTATCTAAGTAATAAGTTCATAAACTAGTGGAGTTTAGGTAAGTTTCCCATTTAAAATTCACATTTGGTTAATATATATATGGGGCCAATCATATACTGCCACAAGGTTATTATAATGCTCAACTAATCAACTGGTCAATGGTTAGTTTAAGGGGAATTTTTAAGTCAAATATAACCACGAGGACATTTTTAAATCAATAGGTGAAAGGAGAGTATTTCAAGCCATACTCAATTAGCTAAGTTAAGGGCATTTTTGCACCTTTTTTGATTTTGAATATAATATAAAATAAGGGATAACTTCAAAAAAAAAGAGTAATATTTCGCTCCATCATGCTGACTATATTTAATTGGTTATTTCAAAGATTTTTAGATACATAAATTACTTACTGCCAATAAGTTACTGTTCTAATGGTCATAATTTAGGGGTGTTAGATGGATGAATTGGATTGCAATTGATCAAGTTCAAAGGGATAAAATGGCTTGACCGAAAATTAGCCCAATGTTACATGGCTGAAATAGTTTGGGCTTAAATGGACTAAAAATGAATTGGATCATGACTTGTATAGTTTAACCCATTTTTGACAAATGGTCCACCTTCCCCCTATGCCACCACTTAATTAGCTCCACCCCTCCCTACCATCAGCGAGACTCGATCCTTCAAGTTTGAATGACAACCAGAACTCTGCTTAATCTAAGTGTAACCCGAGGCCCAAGGCCTAACCTTGACCCAACCTTGACAACGCACCCAAGACGTAAGCCTCAATTGTCAACCTCAACCCGACACTCGAGATTGACCCTAATAAATCGACCCTGACACCTAGTGATCCAAGCCCCAATACTTTATTTTGATTAATGATTCGAGACCTAACCTCAACTTTCACCAAGATCCAAGTCCCTACGCTAAACCCAAGACCCACAACTTGAATTTGACCAAGTACCTAAGATAGGGACCCGAGATTCAACTTTAATCTAGAGATCGAGGCTAAAACTTGGCCCAAAACTTGAGCCCTAACTTTAACTATAAACCCGAGATTCAACCCTAATTTAAGACATGACTTGACCCAAGACCTGGACTTGAATTTGACCTAAATTTAATGTCCTAACCCCAATTTCGAATGAGAATATGAGAACTGACCTTGACCCAAGACCTTACCTCGAACCTTATCTAAGAAGCGACCCCAACTCGAGAATCAAAACTTGATTTTCTCCCTAAATTCAAGCCTCAATTTTGACCCTAAACTCGAGAACCTTGATTGGATCTTAACCCAAGGCTCGATCTTGACCCTGACTTGGGACTTGAGATGTGATCCATATTCGTCAAGACCTGACTTTGACTCGAAACTTAAGATTTAAGACCCAATCCAAAATTGGATCCAAATACCTTGTACTCGACTCTATCTTTAACTCGAGACTCGAGACTCAATTTTTATGCAAAACCAGAAATCTAACAATGACTCCATATCCAAGACATAACCTCGACATGAACTTGAGATTCAAATTTGACCTAGAACCCAAGACATGATCCTCACTTTGACCTGGAATCCGAACTCGACTTGAAACCAAAATCCCGAGACTTGAACCCTTACCCATAGAAATTTCAAAGTAAATCTCAAACAGTTAATCCAAATTAAAGTAAATCCTTAAAATGAACTTGAAATCGGATTAATATTGTGCTAAAAATTAAAGATTACTTTCGAAATGGGTTACGTTAGCTAAAACTAAAATCAACCTATTATGAAATTATCTTGTGTCCAACCCTTTAACATATTACATTAATTAGGCAGGCCATCACTTTTTGGGCCATAGACACCACTAGGTCAAGTGGTGATTCTCTTTCCTAAACTTCTTCTTTTCGCAATCTTTTTACTTAATCAAACTTCCTAGTGATAATTCAGCCAAATCTTTTCTTTTTCTTTCTCAAAAAAAAAAAAGAAAAAAAATGAAAAAGAAGTAAGGGGGTGAAATTGGGGGCAGTGAGTGGAGGAGTAAGTTGACCTTCAAATTTGTTACTAATTTGTTATATTACATATTAATTTATTTAACATAATATATTCTCATTATAATGGCTCAATTATTTGGAGCATTTTATAGAAAAAAAATATTATAAGTAATCATAAACATAAACATCCTTTAAACAGTTGGATGGTAAATGACAAGTGGCATGACCCGTTCCAAATTGGCCTCTTTGTGACATCCTATGATTAATCATCATAATAATAAAATGCAAAACTTTGATAATTAATTCATTCAAGAGTTGACAATCACCACCTAGACCTTTTACTATTGTTTTCATTAAAAAAATAATACTAATATATAATTCAATCTTATATTATACCATAGTATGCCTTCGTGTGTATATATATAGTGTTACATATACATATTGAGAAACTTGCCAATATAGTTTAATCCTTCTTGACATACACATTAATCTCCTTTTCTTTCCTTCTCAACCCCCTTCTATTATCTCCTCTTTTACTTTTTGCACCTTTTTTTAAACAAAGATTTTTCTCATCGACGAATTAGTGATAAATTCGTGTACAATCTTCTTGCATGATCTCTTTTTTCTGTGTGTGTATACTTTATCTACATGAGTAACACCATTAGGCCAAGGATGAAGGTCGATCTTTACTTAGCTTACGATAGAGGTTAGCTCAAAAACCCTAGATATAGACCATACTATATTATCTAATACGTGTTTTGTTTTTTCGAAACATAACTATGGATTTGAATAAATTGGATTCGAAAGGAAAGAAAGGAATCATTCCCAAAACATGGGAGCGTTGCAAGTCTTTTGGTCGAAAAAATTCATTAGAAAATAACCAACATGCCTTAACAACAAAACGATCTAGAAAATCAAAACATCGAGTATCTACACAAGGTTGTTTCTCCGTCTATGTTGGATCATATAAACAAAGATTCGCGATTAAGATCGAGTATGTTAATCATCCCCTCTTCAAGATGTTGCTTGATGAAGCTGAATCAGAGTTTGGTTACAATAGTAAAGGCCCTTTGGTTCTTCCTTGTGATGTTGACTTTTTTCTCAATTTATTGATGGAATTGGACTCTAATGAGGCCAATCATCATGGTTGTGGATTTTCTAGGAGTTATAGCTACCATCACCTCACTCCAACAATATTTATCAATCGAGTTACCAAATATCAAACTTAAAAATGTATGTATCATATGAATCTATATTTTATTTTATGTAATGCAATATATACTTTATAATTGTAATCATCTTCATATATAATGGTTTGCTCTATGAAACATGAGCTTGTATGTGTTGCTATGTGGATGTCTTCAAGACTTCAACATATTTGTTGTCATGACATGTAAATCGCGGATTTATTAATCAGGCTATGATATTATATCGAGAGTTCAAAAGTATATGTATCATATATGAACTTGAGTTATATTTTATATAGAAATATTTGAAAATTTATATAATTGTGTAGTTCTTGAAATAGTAATTACTTAACGGTATAATTCACAATGTCATGTTTGATTGCACAAAGTATGACTACATAATTGAGTATTCTTTTATTTTAAAATAAAAAATAATATAAAAGGTCATCCGTTAATTATACTAAATTACTATCAATATTTTTTTTACCTCCTTGAAAATTGAAGGGTATAATTATTTTCCTCAATTACACTCGGTTCATGCTAACCAAATAATAACTTGGTCAGACAAAATCGTCAATCAATAGTTACACTAATATTCAGTTACAAGATTGACTTTAAATTTTATTGAGTGTGATGCAAACATGTCTAATGACATAAATAAACATTAGGCCAAAATACATACGCAGGTCCCTAAAGTTGTTCGCGTTTTTCCCCCAGGTACCTCAACTAACCAAGATTCCTATTAAATCCTTTACCCCCTATAATTTGATCCTTTTAAATATTCTTGGCTGATGTGGAGCCAAATTTCAATAAATTATTTTTGGTAATTAGGCGCGTGAGATGAACCTTCCCCACGTGGAAATTTTGACCAATACACTCCAACCCAATTACACGTCAGTGCCACATATTAAGTCATCAAACCTAAAAATCAATTTCCCCCAAATCACTTCTAACCCGTTTCTAAACGAGAAAACCCTAAGAATCTCTCCCTTTCAATGAGGTAAAGAAGGTAAATAATGATGAAGAGAAACAAAAGATGAGAAATAATGGAAGAATGGGAGAAATTAGGGTTAAAAGGGGGAAGAAGATCGTTGGTGGGTGGTTCAAGATCCACATCAGCGCTTTTAAAGAGTCTGCACGCGCTTAAAGGACGTGAGATCACGTTTGGCTCCACATCAGCCAAAAATATTTAAAAGGATCAAATTATAGGGGGTTAAAGGATTTAATAGGAATCTTGGTTAGTTGAAGTACCTGGGAAAAAGCGCGAACAACTTTAGGGACCTCCGTATGTATTTGGCCTAAACATTATAATACTCATTCTTTTAGGCATTGATGATAGTTACTATGACATTAGATGCTTAAGTTTTTCTATAATGTTAACAATATTTTTATTTTTTTTAAAAAAGAACATTGAGGTGAAAACAAAAAAATTATATCTCACAATGTATGAGTATTTCTTTTTCGTAATAATTTGTGGGATAAATTAAACAGATATTCCAACCTAACTTCAGCCTTATTATAAACATTTTCTTTCCATTTGTATATGTAGATTTTCCTAGTGTTATCGTTTTTAAATGACAATTATTATCAATAATAAGCCATTATTTTTTGTGCCAATAGTAGTCAAGGATAATATAGTCTTAAACTATATGAGAACTTGAATGATATCTCTATCCATCTTGAACTAATTAAGAAATTATGGCTTCTTGCAATAATAATAATAATAATAATAATAATAATAATAATGACAATAATAATTATAATAATGATAATAATAATAATGATAACAACAATATGATGAAATTTTGGTAGTTGACTTGCTCCAAAAATAATAATAAAAGCTAATGACATTGTGGTAGTTGAATTGCCCCTCCACCGCCCATTTCTTATTTCTTCGTATTTTGATTAATAGCTTTCGTCCAACTTATAAAATCTATTTGTTTAAAAAAATAAATCCTCAAGTATACTTTTGGAAAGTGTGTTTTTGTAATAAGGGACAGTTTTTAATAGGCAAACTTTCACATATATCATACGTAAAATTCATATTTGTATGTTATAGCAAAGTTTGCATAATTATGCTCCATAACAAACATATATATGTATAATTCGCTATACATATACAATTGAAGCGAATTGTATAAAACGAGAAAGAGAAAGAGACTTGGGTAGAGAATTGTATAAAACGAAGTATATAAAATGAATTGTATAATTATAAGTTTATAGGACGATTATATACACTTTGATTTTGTATAAAACGAGAAAAAGAGAAAGACAAAAGAGACTTGGGTAGGGAAGTATTTTTATTGTATAATTATAAGTGTATAAGACGGAGATATGTGCATTTACATGTGTATATACAATTTTCTCTCGCTTTATACAATTAGAAACACAACAATTCTATTGTACAAAGTGAGAGAGGTGAGCGAAGGAAGCGAGCGAGAGCGGGAGAGTGGCGAGCGAGAATATGAGGGAGAGACGGACTGACAAACAATTTGCTATAGAACAAAAATAAATCAAATGGTAGCTACTATATATATTTTATATAATTAGTTTGTCATTCTATACAATTATCAATTTTTAAATATATACCATAAAGTATTAGTTTAAAATAAATATAGTCATATTTTATTTACATAAATATATGCTGACTATATAATAATATAGATTACTTATACATAAATTATGCACTAACTATACATTATGATACACTCAAAAAGTTAAATATAGTATAGCTATACTTGAAATATACACTAAGTATACATGAATATGAGGGACGGCTCTTGCATACAAAATTTGAGGCATATGCCTTAGGCCCCCAATTTCAGAGGGCCTCAAATTCTTACCAAGAATAAAATTTTTGTTAATCTTATACATAAAATTATATTATTTTGTTCTTCTTAACCTCATTCAGATAGAAAAAATTAATTATTTTTTGCTAACACTCATTTTATTTATCTGTTTGAACTCATTTTTTTTTACAAATCTTTGATAAGGTAAAATAATAGTCTGTCAAAAATATGAATTAATAGTCGAAAAATGTTGAACAAAGTAAATTACAAAATCTTTTATTCTTCTTAAATTTTCAAGCAATACAACAAACATATTAAAGTAGGATATACCAAGTTATCATGCATAAATTTCTAGATTTTAACTCTTGTTTTTATTTAAACTTTATCAACTTATTCCTAAGAATTATGTTAACAATTCATATAGTAATCGGCGCCAGACAAAAAGTGTTTTCTAATGTTGAATTGATAAAATCTTGCCTAAAACTAATAATAAAAAAAGAATATTTGAAGAAATCATCTATAAAGAATTTTTAAGCAAAGATTTACATCTAAAACTTTAGAAAAATAATACATATGAATTTTATTTAGATTTTAGGCCTCTAATTAAAATCCAAAAGTTAGAAAAACAATTGTTAAATAAATATATATGAAGTTTACTTAGATTTTAGGCCTCTAGTTGAAATTTCGCTTTAGGCCTCTAATTACTTTGAGTCGTCCCTAAAAAATATAATAGGCATTACTAAATTGTACTTATAATGTATACCAAATACAAATAGGCATACACACTATATAGTATATACTATCTATTATTATACTTATAATGTATACTAAATATACTACTTAAATATAATACTTACACTGTAACTGTATATATATATATATATATATATATATATATATATATACACACACTTCTTACGCATACTAAATATAACACACAATATACTATCTATTATATCAGAATACTACTATACATATACATAAACATATTTATAATATATACAAAATATACACGCTATATACTATTTATTATATTAGAGCAAGTTGTTAGTATAACTTACAATACCCTTTGTACAATAATTTGTCGTAGTGTTCGTATAACAGAAAGTGTCATTACTAAATTGTACAATAATTTGTTGAATAGTGTTGGTTATACCACAAAGTGTCATATGAATAGACACGTTAGTCTTTTTTTTTTTGGTAGTGAACGTGTTTAGCATTTTACAAATTCATATATAATAGTCAATGCAACTTACACGTATATTTAATTTATTTTTTGGTATAGTACAACTTACAATACTCTTTGTACAATGATTGTTGCAATGTCGTACACACAAAGTGTCATTTCTAAATATTAGTAATAGTAAAGTAAAATAAAAAAGAATGAAAAAGAAGCAAGTTGTGTTCGGCTATTCCCCATGTTCCAGTAAAAGATCCATGGCCTAATCCTACTTGGAAAAGGTTGAAATTATTCTCTTTATTTGGTTTCCAATTCTATTAGAAAAAGAACTGGAATTGTAATTCTATTTGTAGTTGATTTTGGCTTTGTAAGGAAAAACACAACTCTATAAATAGAGGATGATCTTGAGAGAATAATTTAATTGTTCATTGATATTGTGTTTGAAAAACATAATAACATAAGAGAGGTTTTTGAGAGCTTTCAACAAGAGAAAAAAAAGAAGGAAAAAAGTTCTTTTGCTATAGTCTTTTTCTCCGACCAGCAACATTCAGATTGCGTTTCCCGATTAAGTAACCGTTGGATCGTCCTGAAAGTTAAACTGAGTATTTCTGACATCTTGATGGTTGATTTGAACGGTGGAGATCGTATTCGGAGGATATAAAGATCCTGATTTAGGTCCCAAATAGAAGCTAAGTTTGGGTGGTGTTTCTTTCTATTTATCTTTTGTTGGTGTAGTTATTGTTTGTTCTCTTTTAGCACTTGTTATGTAGATATTAGAAGAATACTTGTAACCCTCTATTGGTATAGTGAAGCAATTCGGATCTTGTCGATCTCGTGATGGTTACCTTTGGTTTGAAGGATTTTTCCACGTTAAACTTGGTGTTCTTTATTGTTAGATTTTCGATTTCATCTTTTCGTCACAACAACTGGTATCAGAGCTAAGGTTCTCTATATGCAGGGGAATATGAGCAAGATGGTATGTCTAAACAGAAGAAACTACAACATATGGAAATGCAAAATGAAAGATCTATTGTTCGTGAAGAAGATGCATCTTTCTGTTTTTTCGCTCATAAACCCGAGAATGTAACCGATGAAAATTGGAAATTTGAGCAACAACAAGTATGTGGATATATAATACAATGGGTTGAAGATAATGTTCGCAACCATATTGTGAATGAGACACATGCTAGAACATTGTGGGAAAAGTTAGAGACGCTTTACGCTTCAAAAACTGGCAATAACAAGTTGTTCTTGTTAAAGCAATTGATGACCTTTAAATTCAAGAAGGTCAGTCCTATTATTGATCATATAAATGATTTTCAGGATATTCTTAATCAGTTTTCAGGAATGGGTGTTAATTTTGATGATGAAATACAAGGATTTTGGCTTCTTAATACTCCACCAGATTCTTGGGAAACTGTTCGTGTTTCTTTAACAAATTCCGCCGCTGGCGGAAAGGTGACTATTAAATATGCAAAGAGTGGTGTGTTTAATGAAGAGGTTAGAAAAAAATCTCAAGACACATCTTCACATTCAGATGTTCTATATACAGAAGATCAAGGGAGACATAAGACAAGAGATCCGAGGAGTAGAGGTAAAAGTAGAAGCAAGTCAAAATTCGAGAATCCAAATATTATATGTTATCATTATGGAAAGAAATGACATATTAAAAGATTTTGCAAACAATTGAAGCAAGATCTTAAAGAAGAGAAAAAGGAAGAAAACAATGAAAATAATGTTGTTGCTGTTGAACAAGATGACCTTCTCTTCGTTTGTGATAAAGACGTCATCAATTTTGTATCTCAAGATACAAGTTGGAAAGTAGATTCTGGAGCCACATCACATGTCACACCAAGAAAAAACTTCTTTTCATCTTATACTTCTGTTAACTCTGAGGTGTTAAAGATGGGTAATGTTGGTGAGGTTAAGGTGTTTGGTGTTGGCACTGTTTGTTTGAAAACCAATATTGGTTCAACGTTGGTCCTTCAGGATATCAAGCATGCTCCAGACATTCCGATAAATTTGATCTCTGTAGGACAACTAGATGATGATGGATATCATAATGACTTGTGTAATGGACAATGGAAGCTCACCAAAGGCTCATTGATTTTAGCTCGAGGAAGAAATCATTCAAATTTATATGTGACACAAGGATCGATTCTTGGTGACTCTAGAAATTTGGTGAAGAGCGAGACTTCATCAGAATTGTGGCACAAGAGGCTTAGTCATATGAGCGACAGGGGGATCACTTATTTGGCTAAGAAGAATTTGTTTGCTGGTATGAAACAAGCAAAGGTGAAAAGATGTGCTAATTGCTTAGCAGGGAAACTGAAAAGAGTTTCTTTTCACAGTCATCCTCCTTCAAGAAAATATGAGCTATTGGAACTAGTGCACTCAGATTTGTGTGGTCCTTTTAAAGTGAAGTCAAAAGGTGGTGCACTTTACTTTGCTACTTTCATTGATGATCGTTCTCGCAAGATTTAGGTATATCCTTTAAAATCCAAAGATCAAGTGTTTGATGTGTTTAAACAGTTTCAAACTTTATTTGAGAGACAAACGAGAAAGAAATTAAAATGTATTCGCACTGATAATGGTGGTGAGTATATTGGTCCCTTTGATAGCTACTGCAAATCGCAAGAAATTCGTCATCAGAAGACTCCTCCAAAGACTCCTCAATTAAATGGTGTGGCAGAGAGGATGAACAGAACTTTAGTTGAGACTTTCAAATTCTTTTTGGGTTGAAGCACTTAACACTGTTGCTTATATTATCAATTTGTCTCCTGTTGTTGCTTTGGATGGTGATGCTCCAAACAGAATTTGGTTTGATAAGGATGTTTCTTATGATCACTTGAAAGTGTTTAGGTGTAAAGCTTGTGTGCATGTTCCGAAAGATGAGAGGTCAAAATTGGATGTTAAAACTAATCAATGCATCTTCATTGGTTATGGTAGATGAGTTTGGATATCTCTTTTATGATCCAATTGATAAGAAACTCATTAGAAGTCGTGATGTTGTGTTCTTTGAAGATCAAACTATTGAAGATATTGATAAGACTAAGAAACTAGATTCTCAAACTGATGAGAGCTTAGTTGATGTTGATCCAATTCCTATTATTGATACATTTTCTGCACATGAAGGAACCCAAGGTAATGATCCAGATAAAGATCAGAGGGTAGAACATACAAATGTTCCTACTTATGATGTTGTGGTTGATAATCAACCAACTTATGGTGAGATAGCCACTTCGAATGATCCAGAATCCTCTTGTAGAAGATCTACTAGAGAAAAGTGAAGCTCAACACGTTATTCTCCTAATGAATACATCCTCTTGACTGACATGGGAGAACCTGAAGGTTATGATGAAGTCATGTTAGATACTCATAGAGATAAGTGGAAAGAACTCATCGTAGATAATCATGAGTTTTGTAGAAGTGTGGTAGGCAGGAAGCCCGTCAAAAGTTACTTCACTTAAAGTAAATTTGGCCCCTTGGCTGGAGGGGAAGTAACAATAGCCTCATATTAAAATGGTTTGAAAGGGCTCTTAAAAAGGCTAATAAACTTGATACATTTTATGGTACTGAAATGACTATCATTATTTAAAGTTTTTACCACAATGAACATATGATGTAATAAAATCGTGAAGTTGTAATAAATGTTTTTTTACAAAGTTTAAGTATCTTTTGGCATTCATTGAGTCAAAATATATGTTAACAAAAATGAGTTTACCAAACAAATGATTGAAAAGATGAAAAAATAATTGTGTAAGGTGAGGAAGAAAATCAAGAACATAATGCATAAACTGTTAAAAGGGAAAAGACATTCTCTTTGATATTCCCTTCAACACTTCACCCAATTCATTGCTTGGTTAATCCATTTTTTGCTACCATATTTTATAATTAAACAAATGTTAAAGAATTCAAAGCTTTGTAAAAACACTGGTTGTAGCTTCATGATTTGAAAACATCACAAGCTTTTTGTGGAAAGAACAATAGATTATTGTAGGTATTTCAATACCACAAAATGTGTTAGTTCACGAGTCTTTTTCAAGAACTCTTTTGATCTTTTTTTGTACAAGACTTTCTTGTCTGTTTACTTTCGATGAAAGCAAACTTCACTTTCTTTATATTCATGACAAAATGCAAATATTAACTCAATTTTTTCAAAATAAATAACTCAGAATGGTTAAAATATTCAACTAGTCATAAGCAAGCAACTCAAGTCTTAAAACATTACAAGAAAATATAAAAAGACTCGTCAAAATATTACTATCCATAAGGCGTCTAAATTGCGAGGGAAGTCGGCCAAGTCCCACAACCTATTAATAAAACCAAACCATAAAGTGAAGCCCTTCGAAAAGCAAGAAGTCTCACTAAAGCTGGTTGGAATTCGATTGGATCAACGAAGCACCGATTGATGATATTGAATACTTGTATTCCCATCATGAAAAGATGCAGGCTGAATGACGTCAGTATATTGAATATAAGAGCAAGCAAGGGGAATACTTGAACATAGGTATACATAGTTGAACTGACTGAAAGGAAAAACATACACACCTCAACTCAACTCAATATGAAAGCAACAATAAATGATGCAATATGTATAAAGCTTTTAAAACTATTAATAATAACTCCACGGGTATAAAATACAATAATACGCTCATTACTCTTATATAGGAGATTCTCTAACAGACAATCATCACCATGAGTACGTGATAATACAACGTCAGACCCACGCTATCAGAACTATCTTATACCTTGCTGGAGTAAAGAATATCCTCAACTAAGTGGATCCAATAAGATATGCTTAAAAATAGTATGAAGTCATTTAAAAAGTATGATCATTTATATATGTCGGCTTTTATGGTTTATGAGAATTTTGAGTTGTCTGAAATCTTTCTTATATCGGTGCTCAATACTACTTCCAATAATATATAACTCATAATCGTATGTTTAAATACATAACTCTTTCTCAACATGGGATAAATATTTTAAACTAATAAAAAGATATAAAAAAAATTAAATAGCTAATAAAAAAATATAATTAAGAAACACTAACTTATTTATTTAAACTAAAAGAAAACATATATTTTTGCAAAATTTTTTAAGAAGAAGAAGAAATTGAACATAAAACTTAGCCTAAAATGTGATTTAACTTTTTGTTGTTTTTAAATATTTTTAAAATAAACTTCATAAAATAAGATAGAAACAAAAAATATTTAGTTTAGATTTTTAAAAAATGTTGAAGTTCTAAAAAATTAGAGTTGTCAGTACGGACTAGGTCCGTCGGACAGGTCTGACCTAACTCGTGATTTAATATGGTTGGTTTACGATTTTCGGAATTCATTTAAGAAGAGACTTTTTTAGCTCGGCCTAAATAAGACTGCGAATTTGTGGGGCATGAGAAATATGGATAGGATCAGCCCGTGAGCCAAACAAAAATGAATGAAAAAAATAAAAATAAGATAGATTAATAAAAAAACAAGAGTCTAAACTCAAAATCTATTTAAAGTTTGGAATATTACAATTTATATACAATTTATGTTTATAAAATATGTACTTCGTAAAATGAAAATTTCCTAAAAATTCTAGGGAATTAGTATGTAGACCATAGCCTATGGAATATTGTCATAGTTTACCCGGTTGGTTAAGATTTTTCAAATATCAAACAAAATATTTGTGTCGAATTTTTAAATTTATAAACCAAGCCCAAACCAATAAAAATCGAGTTTTTCAACCTCGGCTTTTTTCGATTTTTGGATTTTTTGGATTTTTCCTATAAAGTATTTATAAAAACATATAACTTACTTGTACTTCAAATATTTTGTTAATCCTATCAAAATACTACTATCTAGGATATTTCTTTTAAATACACGCACAAAATATGATATAATTAATGACACTAAAATATTCAACAAAAAATAATAATGAAATCGCATAAAATAAATATCGAATAAATCATAATTTAAAAATATTAAATCGTACTAAAATAAGTTTAATAAATATTAATTACATAACTAAATATCAAAGAAAATTAAAATTACATTATGTACTTAATTGTTTAAACTAATGTTAAACTCAAAAGTAATTATTTTTGTTGGATGATCAATTAATAGAGAATGAACGCGGAGTACTACACATTTCATTGAAATTAACATCCCACACTTCCACGTGCCTTTGTCTTCACACTACACAAAAAACCATAATTAACCATCATCCATATATCATACAAAACACCACCTCTAGATAACATTTTTGACTTTGACTTGCACATTATAATGGAAGCAACAAATACAATTCTCATTCTCAACAATGTTATTATTGTTACCATGAATTTTCATAACAATGTTCTCTTAGATGGAGCAATTGTTATACAACACAACTCAATCATAGCTATTGGCCAATCCATCGATATTCTCACTCAATTTACTTCTATCTCACGTCAAAATCATTTGACTTCCGCGGACAAATTTTCCTCCCAGATCTTTTCTGCAACAAAATTTATGCGATACAGATAAAATTTACTGAGTTAATTAAGTTTTCTTTCATATGTTTTTTTTTTTTAGATATTTAAGTTGTTAATGATTGTCATTGATAATAATATGTAATTTTTAAATATATAAATTTTATAAAACAAAAGGGGAAGTGTTTTTTTTTCTTTCTCTACCTGAGACAACTTCATTAAGTATTTATCAATTTACCAACTTAATTAATCCTCTGTTCCAAATTACTGACAGGTTTTCCTATTTTGTTTAAAAATGTGTTACAATTTAAGTTTAAACTTTTTATTTTACTCTTATTTTAGATTTATAGTCATGTAATTTTCTATGATATTTATTTTTTGGGCTTAATATATAAATATGTTTAATCGCATTTATGTATTTCAATTTTGAGTGTGCATAAATATATATTTAAATTTCTATAAAATTGAATAAATAGACACGTGGCGTTCATAGCAAATTTGGTCCTATGTGGCGTCTTACATATATTTTGCCACATAGGATGTATGGTTTAATTGTTCAATTTCATACAAGTGTCTACTTGTGTGCACCCAAAGTTGAAGGATATAGATATCAGCGAAACTAAGTTAAATGACATATTTATGTATTATGTTTTTTTTAACTACTAGGTCAAAATCTAGTAACTTATTACTGAGATTGGAACTTTTTTTCTTGTTTTTACGTTTTTTTTTTTTGAGAAAATACACAAGTACCCCTAGACTATGACCGAAATCTAAGAGACACGCATTAACTAAACTAAGATCATATTAACCCCAGGAATTAATTATTTTTTTAAAAAAATTTTTACTCCTTTTTGGCTTACCTGTCATCCAAATATCTCCCACAATAACGCGGAGTTATAGAGTGTGCCACGTAAGACAAAAGGTGTATTAAATTTAAAAAAAATAAGTTCAGGCGTAATAGGACCTTAGTTTAGTTAAAGCGTGTCTCTGAAATTTCGGTCATAATCTAGAGCGTAATTGTGCATTTTCCCATTTTTTCCAAACATGTCATCAATATTTTGTATGTAGGAAATTGTTAATTGCAATAGTTTTTAGAGTATATATCATTTTAGAAACTTATAAAATGATGTTGAAATTGATTACGATCTCTATTCCATTAGTCTAATAGCTTCTTTGATCAAAGCTCTTGAGAAACTAAAAATGCTCTTTTAAAATAAAAAAAGAATTAGTTTAGTGACTTTATGTGTTTGATCAAGTTTTTAAAGAAAATAAAGTGTTTTTTGATAGTAGTAGAAATTCTGAAAAAATATTTTTTTTTTCCAAAAAGCAATTTTGTGATCAGTATATTTATTGAACTGTGTCCACCACTGTAATAAATTTGAAATGTTAATTTTTGATATGAATGTTAGATCAGTATATTCATTCACTGAATTACAGAACTTGTTACTTATAGTTTTGTTTGTTTAGGATTGATCAACAAACATGTTCATACTTCTCAACAATTAGCTAGAGGAATCGAACTTATTCACTCTGGTGTAAGTGAAATTGCAGTCAATATAGTTGTCTGAACTACACACATTGTAGATAAATATGTTTGAGTTTAAGTTCTACGTACTCGCGTGTAAACAATCTGAGTCACTTAGAAGGTAACTGCAGGTAATTCTTTATACAATTTGTTCAGATGGTTTTGCCTATTGTATTGTATTGTTAGTTTATATATAATGTTTGTTTTGATTCCTACTTAAACAATATTTGACGTGATCGCTCATTTTGTCTTAACTTATTCTCTAATAATCTTATTTTATCGTAACTTGGCGTCAATTGACAACTATGACGTTTAACTGTGAGTGTGCACAAGTAGACACTTAAACTTGTATAAAATTGAGCAAATGAACACATTCGTCCAACATGGCACCATAAATGACAATTTTGTATCCTACATGGCATCCTACGTGTACTATGCCATGTAAGACACTTGTGTCTACTTGTTCAATTTTATAATACTTCAAGTGTGTACTTGTGCACATTCAAAGTTGGAGGGCATAGTTGTTCGTTGATATCAAGTTAAAGGTCATGTTTATGGATTATGTTTTTTATCTTTTATCCTACTTTCCAATTATGGCTCTACTTCGTAACCTATTTCTTTTTGGTTGGTTTTTCCTTCAAATTGAAAACGATACATTTTATTCATCAAAACAATACAGTATAATACGATAAATATAATTTACATCGTTTGTGCATATAACTCAAGTCCGATGTATTTATGTTTGTTTCAAAATTCTACCGTTGTTTGTTGATGGAATCAGGTTACATGTTTTGCTAAAGCAGGAGGGTAGCATATGTCTGGAATGGCAAGTGCAGTCGAAGTATTAGGCTTGCGTGCGTGTTTGGCCGAGTCAATTATGGACTATGGTGAGGGTTTGCCAGCTTCATGGGCTGCTAGGACTACTGATGAATGTATTAAGGTTGGCTAAGTTTGAAGTTTCACTTTGGAAATGTTTTCGATTAAATTTTAATAGACATTGTTCTGTTGCTTTCAACATTCCTAGAACGGATTCATCGCTTGATTCTTGTGTTGAAGTTATTTAGCTTGAAATTATTTTATTAGCTCTTCAACTGCCTGATGAAGATCCGTAATGTTATTTCAGAGTTGCTAATTTGAAAAATGTTTGTTGCTTAAAGTTACGAATGTAATGTTATTTCAAGAATGCAGTTGCAGAAGGATCTGTTTATAAAACATCATAATACAGCAGATGGACGTATCAAAGTGTGGCTTGGGATAAGGAAAATTATGAATTCAACTGATCGATTACTTACTGAGACGAGAGACACAGCAAAAGAACTAGAAACCGGGATTCACATGGTATATCTCTCTCTCAACTAAAATACAATACAAGATTTATATCAATGAAACAAAGAGAAAATGGTGTTCAGTCATCGTCAAATTTAACAATGTTTACACATTTTACCAACGTCGTTATGACTTAATTGAAAATGAAAAATTTGTATACTCGCCGAACATGTTCTGCTTTACTGATCCTGTATGTCCTCTGCTACTAGTGAGATTTAATAGTTTGCCCCTACTGTGACGTCTAGTAAATGGTTGTTAATGATAGTCTTTTTCTCGTTTCCAACCCGTTGGCATTTGTGAATTTAAATCAATATGTTCTTGTATCAAAGAAGATGCATTTCAACAGATAAACGAGGTTTTGTCGTTCTACTGCCCCTTAAAGGAAAATATGTAAAAGAATGTTGTATGAAAGACGAATAAGTGTTAAAAGGATTTGTTAACTCTACTGGTGTCTTAACGTCTCAACTATTTCAGCATATTGCAGAGATACCGTATGAAAATCAACTGATTATTGAAACTCGAGGAGTTGATAATGGAACTGTTACACATCTCGAGAAGATCAAGTTCCTGCAGAACAATTTGTTGGCAGCACATACTGTTTGGGTCAATGACAAAGAGGTATATATAAGCTTGTTGCCCTATTCTTTGATCTATCTGTCTTTGCTAAATTTGTGTATCTTGTTCGAGTTTGTTTCTTGGTAGCATGGCTAACTAAACCTAATTAAAGCCTCAGCCCAAAAGGAGTTTGGCGACACGGTCCACAATATTCACCATTGTTCTCAATAAGAAATTGCTCATACATATTGACTTTGATAAAATATTTTCTCCTATTGTGTAATTGTCATGTATTCGTATAGTTCTTGGTTTGGCTCCTAGTCTTGATTTAGAAATTGAGCAGATCGATGTGAAGATGACTTTTCTTCATGGATGTACAAATATTGTCCAATCAACCTCTTGCTATATGTGGATGATATGTTAATCGTGGACAAGAATACTTTCAGGATTGGCAAGTTGAAGAAACAATATTGTAAGTTTTTTGCTATGAAAGGTTGGGCCATACTAAGAAAATTTTGGACATGAGGGTTACTCGTCTCAAAGATGAAATAAAACTTTATTTGTCACAAGTACATTAAATGTGTATTAGAGCGATTTAACATGAAGAATGCTCAGCTTGTTAGCACACCTTTGTCTGGTCATATGACGTTGAGCAAGAAGACGTGTCCTAAAACAAGGGAGGAAAAAGAGAGCGTGGACGAAGTTCCATATTCCTCCATTGTTAAGAAGTGTAAGGTATCCAATGATATGTACTAAACCTGATATTGCTCATGTAGCCATTGTTGTTAGCATGTTTCTTGAAAATCCGTGAAAAGAGCACTGGAAAGCTGTGAAGTGGATACTCAGGGTTGAGAGGAATTTTAAATGAATGCTTGTGTTTGCTCATCCTAAAGAAGGGGAGTGTTCTTCTTTGCAAAGATCTAAATAAGAAAACGATAACGAAATGTTTCTTTTTAGCATGACAGTTTCCCGTATGGCTCGGAGAAAGGAAAGAGTAACAGAAGTTCTCATTATACACTCATTACATAGCAAGTATAAACTAAAGATTGTTGGGCAAAACTCAACTAGTTCTCAAGACAACTTCGAAATTCAGTCTGGTTGCATTACTTAAAAGTATCTCGACTTCAATGGGAAGTAACGTTTATTGCCGTTTCTTTTTCATCAAGAATATTTACTGTTTGTTTTCTTTCAAATAATTATATCTAGTTGTCAGGTTGATTGTCTCACAAAAGCTGGAGTTAAAGTATCACATTGTCCTGCTGCTTCAATGAGAATGCTTGGATTTGCCCCCATTAAGGAAATGCTCCGCGCTGGTGTCTGTGTATCCTTGGGTACAGACGGTGCACCATCAAACAATAGAATGAGCATTGGTATATATTGATCTGTCGCTGTTCTTGATATATTGTCTAAACTCCCAATGTTATCGGCATATTTCTCTGTTTGGTTTTCATTTACTTTGCAATGTTTAGAAATGTTACTAATATATCACATTTTTCCAAGAATGACTTTAGCAGCTTCCTCGTATTGTCCATTTATCTCGCTTATCATTATATGCTCAATGTTATCTATCTCTTGAGCTTCTATGTTTTGTTGTGATGCTCCATTGGTGTAGTTGATGAGATGTACCTGGCTTCCTTGATCAACAAAGGTCGTGAAGTATTTTCCACGGGAACCACTGATCCTACAGCTTTGCCTGCTGAAACAATCCTCAGAATGGCCACAATAAACGGTGCCGAGTCTGTACTTTGGGACAAGGAAATAGGTTCGCTCAAGGTTGGGAAGAAGGTCGGACATCTTGATTCCACCTATATGTTATTTCTGTTTCTTCTTCTCCCGATTCTGATGAGATTTTCCTGATGTTTGATCTCATCATACACGTAATTTACTTATTTTGAACTACTTTGCAGGCTGATATCGTCGTGGTCAATCCCTCTTCTTGGTCTATGATGCCAATTCATGACTGGTATGCAATCATTTTAACACACTGTGGAGAGACATTATTATCCCGTGATTCATCTTTTAGTATTTATGTACTATTTCGCGATATGCATCTGGTGCTTAGCATTTTCTAAAAGTTGCATCAATATCAGACTTTCTTTTACATATCCGTGATGTCAGGGCCAAGCTTTTGCGCACTTCAACTAATTTCACAAGATACCTGTCACCTCTCACCAGCAACAATAAGTACGATGTAATTATATCCACCAAGTCTAGTATAGGACAGATAAGAAGAAATCACCTAGTGTTTTTTGTCTCTACGTGGATTTAAATTAAACATGAAACCTCCTGATTCTCAACTTACATCATTGACCACTAGGCCACACCGTTAGCTGCAATATCAGACTATTTAAACTACATACATTGTCTAATCTTAAGTCTATAATACTAAACTAAGCTGTTTAGCAATCTGTGTATAGCAGTATATATCCTTGTAAAATGCTATGGAGTCTGTATGTTTGTTCTCTCTTATTGGTTTCATTCGATATATTGTACTTTTAATTATTCCGGTTAATGATATATGTCGAGCCTCGTTTACTGCATGAGAACTGAGAATATCGTCTCTGTGATGTGCAACGGCTGTTGGATTATGAAAGAAAAGAAAATCTTAGGCGTAGACGAGGTATTGCATACTTGTAAAGGGAAAACGACAAATATACCTCTTATTTATCGTAAATAGTATGGAGATATCCTTCATCAATGTCCCAAAAGAATGACAGATAAGATTGTTCTACGTGTTCCTATTTAGTCTTTCGTTAGAGTGAAGGACATATATGCTTTAGTTTTTGGATGACAGGGACACCTATGTCCCAAAAGTATGAAGGAGGATATTTGCATGCTGATTACGATAGTTCATGGGTATATTTGTCATTTTTCCGTACTTATTAATCATACTGTTTCATATACTTTGTTAGGTTAAATATTTATTCTGTGAGTAAGTGTCACATGTTTTTTTTTTAAATTTTATGCACAGGAAAAGGTTCTATCAATGGCCAAGCATGCCTCTGCTGAACTTTTAAAGAGAGCAGACATACAAATTCCAAACAGAATGAATTTTGTGTGATCACTTCACTGTGTAAATTAAAGGTGTTTGTAATGTTAAAATGAAATAAAATTTGCTTTGTAATTATGTTCTCAACCTTATGGCTAATTTCAAGGTCAAACTATTGATGTCTGGGGATTAGACAGGATATGACAGCGTTTTAGCTGACTTAGGACATGATTCTAGATTGAAAGACATGAATATTGAGAATTAGTACGGAAAGGTAAGTGGTAATCAAGTTTTGTCCTACTTCTAGCAGTATGGTTTAGGTGTTATGTCTTTTTTTTTCTCACTATTGATGTCTGGTGATTAGACAGGATATGACAACGTTTTAGCTGACTGAGGACATGATTTTAAATTAAAAGATATGGAGGTTGAGGATTAGAACAAAAGCGTAACTGGTAATCGAGTTTTGTCCTACTTCTAGTAATATGGTTTAGGTTTTGTGTCTTTTTTTTCTCTCACTATTGATGTCTGGTGATTAGACAGGATATGACAATATGTTGCTACACTTGTTTGTGTATTGCTATTTCGTTGTTTCTTTTCTCTCTTTCACACCTGCTTTTATTAAGTTGAAGGTTTATTGAAAACAACTTCTAAAATAAAGATAAGATTTGTTGCATCCTCTACTCTTTTAAGACTTCAATTATGAAATTATATTAAATAGGTTGTTGTACTATTATTTATTGGTTTTCTTCATATCTTCGATGAATGCAAACAAATTAATAAAATCTAATATAGGGGTAAATTACTAAAACTGTGAGGGGAGTCACAAAACAACACAAGTAGGATACAACACCTACAAGGATCGACTTCAAGACAATCAACCAAATATACTTCACCAATTTACCAAAAGAAATTCACCAGTATATTAACCAAGCTCAAATCAGCAACACATCAATTGAATCACAAGCAAATATGAATTATAAATACGCAAGTGACACACAAGATTTATACGTGGAAAACCCCTTCGGTATGAAGGATAAAAACCACGGGACTTGAAGGAGTCCACCCTTCTTCTTCTCTTATTATGCAAATTGAGGGTAAAAACACCCAAATCAGTCTACAAGGATGTCACAGCCCACCAACAACAACATACATAAGAGCCAACACAAAAGAGAAGAGAAATTGAGAAATATCACCAAAAAAATGCAGGTTACGCCAGCTGCGATAACAGACGATCAAGAACTCCGATTGACGATCTGAACGGTCAAGATGTAGTGCTATGTGTTGTGAACCAGCTGTGAAAATTTCAGAACGATCCAACGGTCAGATCTCTTGAAATCTGAAATTTTGTCTCGCTGTCCAGAAAAACCAGCAACCCTTTTCTCTCTCAAAACCCTCTCTCTATTTCTTTTTTTTCTCTTCCAAAACAAAAAACCCCAGCCCCAACATCAGCTGCCCAAGACTTCTAGAAGAAGTCAACAAAGCCCAAAATATATGGGCCACCCATCAATGGGCTGGACCCTTAACAATCTCCCCCTCCAGCCCAGTTCGGGGAGACCAAACATAAAAGGTCATCAAGAAGACATACCTGCAAGCTTGGAACAAAATTCAAGCTTGCTTCGAGGGACCACCTTTGTCAACATATCAGCACCATTCTTGTTGGTGTGAATCTTCTTCAACTTCATTAGTTGCTCTTCAATGACAACACGCAACCAATGATATCTCACATCAATATGCTTTGTGCGAGCATGGTACATGCTGTTTTTCCTCAAGTCCATAGCACTTTGACTATCACAAAACACAACATACTCGCTTTGCTTCAAACCTAACTCTTGAAGGAAACGCTTTAACCAAAGCATTTCTTTGCTTGCTTCCACTGCTGCTATATATTCTGCCTCGGTTGTAGACAACGCTACACACTTCTGTAGCTTGGATTGCCATGAAATGGCTCCCCCTGCAAATTTGAACAAGTAACCCGAGGTAGACTTCCGGTTATCAAGATCTCCAGCCATGTCAGCATCCGTAAATCCCTCAAGAATAGGCTCACCACCTCCAAAACACAAACTCAGATTTGATGTGCCTCGCAAATATCTTAAGATCCACTTTACAGCTTCCCAATGAACCTTGCTCGGATTTGCCAAGTATCTGCTAACCAATCCAACAGCATGTGCTATATCCGGTCTTGTACACACCATGGCATACATCAATGAACCAACAGCAGAGGAGTAAGGAATATGAGACATACTTTCCTTTTCTTTCTCGGTTGTAGAACAACAACGCTTGCTCAACTTGAAATGGGCTGCAAGTGGTGTATTAACTTGCTTGGCATTCTTCATATTGAACCTTTCAAGCACCCGTTCAATATACTTTTCTTGTGACAACCAAAGCTTACCAGCTTTTCTATCACGAGCAATTTCCATACCAAGAATTTGCTTCGCAGGACCCAAATCTTTCATATCAAAGGACTTTGACAAATCCTCTTTTAACCTGCAAATCATCTCAACATCTTGTCCCACAATCAACATATCATCAACATACAAGCAAAGGATAATGAAGTTACCTTCAGAGAATTTTCTAAAATACACACAAGGATCTGCAGTAGTCCGCTTGTACTCATTACTACTCATGAAGGAATCAAACTTGTGATACCATTGCCTTGGTGCTTGCTTGAGTCCATAGAGACTCTTTTTCAACTTGCAAACAAAATTCTCTTTTCCCTTAACTTCAAATCCTTCCGGCTGCTCCATGTAAATCTCCTCATGCAAATCACCATGTAAGAAAGCAATTTTAACATCAAGTTGTTCAAGTTCAAGATTCAAACAGGCAGCTAGTCCCAAAATCATACGAATGGAAGTCATCTTCACCACCGGTGCAAAAATCTCATCGAAGTCGATGCCTTTTTTCTGATGGCATCCCTTCACCACTAATCTTGCCTTCCGCTTCACTAGCTTGTTGTCAACTTTCTTGTTCTTAAACAACCACCTGTTCTTCAAGACTTTCTTCCCTTTTGGAGGCTTCACCAAGTCATAGGTTTCATTCTTCTTCAAAGAATCCATCTCCTCTTGCATAGCCTTGAGCCAATGGTCTTTGTCTGAGTGTGACAAGACCTCTTGAAGGCTTTCAGGCTCCCGCTCATCAGTGATTAGGATGTATTCTGAACTTGGATAAAGTCTTGAAGGTTGACGAACTCTGGTCGATTTTCTAAGTGTTGGCTCTTCTACCTGTGGGCTGGATTTCTCCCCCTGATTGGAAGACTCTCCATGTTGAACATCTACAGCTTCATCATCAGGTTGTGGTACAACAACATCAGGTTGTACCTCTTCAATATGGTCATGTTCATGAGCAATTTCATGACCATCCTCTGGAGCATCACCTGTTAATTGATCATCTGAAGCAGAAACATGAGGCATGGGCATATCAATAACATTATGAGAGAAATTAGAATAATAAGTCTTATCAGCACCCAAGAGATGAAAACCCATCTCGTGCTCATAAAAGACAACATCTCTACTTCTCACAACTTTTTGCTTTGCTAGATCATAAAGTCTGTAACCAAACTCTTCATCATCATATCCAACAAACACACAAGGAGAAGTCTTGAAATCAAGCTTCAATCTATGTTCCTTCGGCACATGCATAAAAGCCTTGCATCCAAACACCCTCAAGTGAGAATAAGAGGGGTCTTTCCCAAACCAAACTCTCTCGGGAATATCAAACTCCAAAGGAACTGATGGTGCTCTATTTATCAAATACACAGCAGTTCCAACTGTTTCACCCCAAAATGACTTAGGAAGATTGGACATTCTAAGCATGCATCTCACTTTCTCAATAATGGTTCTGTTCATCCTCTCGGCAACGCCATTGTGTTGTGGGGTACTCGGTTTTGTTCTCTCATGTCGAATGCCATATCTTGAGCAATATGCTTTAAACTCATTTGAAGTGTATTCACCTCCATTATCAGTTCGAAGACGCTTCAGTTTGCAATCTGTCTCCCTTTCAACCATTGCATGAAACTTCTTGAAGATACCGAACACCTCACTTTTGTGCTTCATCATATAAACCCAAGTTCTCCGAGTAGCATCATCAATAAAAGTAACAAAGTATTTGTTACCACCAGTGATTCCACTTCTATGGGACCACACACATTAGAGTAAACCAACTCTAACTTCACTTTCTTTCTTGTAGATGTCCTCGGAAAAGAAACTCTGTGTTGCTTTCCTGCTAAACAATGATCACAAGGGTCAAGTGAAATAGTAACATCAGCAGGAATAAGAGACTTACCGGCCAACAGCTTTATACCCTTCTCACTAACATGCCCCAATCTTCGGTGCCATAAGTTAGGAGATGTTTTCTCCTCAATAGCATTCAACTCACCACTACACACTTTCAAATGTGTCTTATACAAGGTACAACAAAGCTTGCCACGAGCAACAGTCAAGGAACCCTTAGACAATTTCCATTTACCCTCACCAAAAGTGTGCTTGTAACCCTCTTCATCAAGTACGTTAGCAGACAATAAATTGAGGCGTAAATCTGGAATGTGGCGAACATCTCTCAACGTCAAATAGCACCCTACATTGGTTTGGACTCGAATATCTCCAATGCCAACAATACTTGCTGAGCTCTGGTTCCCCATCTTCACACTACCAAAATCTCCAGCTCGGTAGTCAATAAAGTACTCCTTATTAGGAACACAATGATAGGAAGCTCCTGTATCAATAAGCCATTCAGTGTCAGAACTATCAACATGACAACATTCTCCAGTAGCACATATCAAAGAAACACGATCATCAGAACTAGAAGTTGTAGCAGCTGTATTCTTGTCATCACCCTCTTTATGATGGTCATTTTTCTTATTTTGCTGGTCTCTTTTCAACTTGTAGCAAAACTTTTGAATGTGGCCAGGCTTGCTACAATAGTGTCATATCGTAGGTTCTCTCCCATCCTTGGACTTTGACCTATACTTTGACTTGCCACGCCCTTTGGGACCTCTACTCTTGCTTCTTCCTCTATTCTCTACCACAAGTGCCTGCGAAATATCAACACCCAACTCCTTTCTTCTAAGCTCTTCATTGAACATGCTCTCTTTGATGACATCCAATGAAAGCGTACCATCTGGAGCTGAGTTGCTGATGGACACAACCAAAGTTTCCCAACTGTCTGGCAAAGAACTCAAGAGGAACAAAGCCTGCAACTCATCATCAAGGACAATTTTCATAACAGTCAACTTGTTAATAATATCTTGAAAGTCGCTAAGATGCTCAGAAACAGACTTCCCTGGCTTCAACTTGAGATTAACAAGCCTCTTAATCAACAAGGCCTTGTTATGAGCGGTCTTCCTCTCATAAAGACCCTCCAATTTTCTCCATAGCTCAAGCGGCTCAGTCTCCTGGGATACATGATTGAATATGCTAATATCAATCCACTGTCTGATTGTCCCCAAGGTCTTTCTCTTCAGCTTTTCCCATTCTTTTTCTGTCATCTTCTCTGGCTTAGTGGGCTGGTCATCTTTCTTTGTTTTATCCACATCAATTGAATCAAACAAATCCTTGCAATATAGCAAATCTTCCATCATTGGACGCCAAATGGAATAATTGGTTGATGTCAGTTTAACCATAGAGTTATTTCCATGCTCCATGTCTATGGTTTAACACTCAGCTCTGATACCAATTGTGAGGGGAGTCACAAAACAACACAAGTAGGATACAACACCTACAAGGATCGACTTCAAGACAATCAACCAAATATACTTCACCAATTTACCAAAAGAAATTCACCAGTATATTAACCAAGCTCAAATCAGCAACACATCAATTGAATCACAAGCAAATATGAATTATAAACACGCAAGTGACACACAAGATTTATACGTGGAAAACTCCTTCGGTATGAAGGATAAAAACCACGGGACTTGAAGGAGTCCACCCTTCTTCTTCTCTTATTATGCAAATTGAGGGTAAAAACACCCAAATCAGTCTACAAGGATGTCACAGCCCACCAACAACAACATACATAAGAGCCAACACAAAAGAGAAGAGAAATTGAGAAATATCACCAAAAAAACGCAGGTTACGCCAGCTGCGATAACAGACGATCAAGAACTCCGATTGACGATCTGAACGGTCAAGATGTAGTGTTATGTGTTGTGAACCAGCTGTGAAAATTTCAGAACGATCCAACGGTCGGATCTTTTGCAATCTGAAATTTTGTCTCGCTGTCCAGAAAAACCAGCAACCCTTTTCTCTCTCAAAACCCTCTCTCTATTTCTTTTTTTTCTCTTCCAAAACAAAAAACCCCAGCCCCAACATCAGCTGCCCAAGACTTCTAGAAGAAGTCAACAAAGCCCAAAATATATGGGCCACCCATCAATGGGCTGGACCCTTAACAAAAACAACTGAAGCAATGAGCTGTCACTCACTTGGAATAAATATCTGGTATATTTCTTGTTAGAAGTTCTAAATTATGACATTTTGACAAATTGTATGATTGCCTGAAAATTGAGTTTTTTTAAAAAAATATATATATAAACTTTTCAAATAAAATGGAAATAATTATTAGAAGTTTGATAAATTTAAATTATTATGTCCTAAGAAAAATTTAATGAATTGACTATAATAAACAGCATAGAAACAATATATTAAATCCTCTATTCAAATTTGATTTTAGACCACTAATATATTTGAGTCGTATCTGAACCAACCTAAGAAAATGAAAAGATCCAAATATGTTCTTAAATTTTGTAAAAAAAAAAAAAAGTTCTAGTTATTTGCCTACATTAATAGGTGAAATTAAATACAAAAATAGACTAGAGTTACTAATACTTGACAAATAACAGAAGTTTTTCAACACGTTCACTATTTTTACTAAGGGAAAACAATTGAATTTGTTCTTAATGATATGAAATGGTAGAATTATGAAATCTTCGAAAAAATTATATGTATTCACTTAATTAAAACTAACTAGTACTATGTGTTTTTGTAATCTAACACTTAACAATTACTTTTGGAAAACATAAACTAATGATTAGTATACATTTAGAAATGATTTAGTCGAATACAAATTACTATTCTCTCAAACCACTTTTATTTTTTTTAAAAGTACATTTCTATATAGTTTCTTACATGCTTCTTTCAAATGATCAATTCATCTAAACACTCACTTCTTTATTGAAAATCCAACTAAATTTCACTCGATGTGACTCTATTTTCTTTGCTCGATTTTCCAACTTCCTAACTAAAAGTGGAAATTTGCACACAAAATCCTGTGCACTTTTAGCCTCCCCTGTCAACCCTTCAAGTTTTTCCAATTTCCATCGTGTTATAAAAAAACTCTATTATTTCACCATAATCGCGAGTTGTGTGAACCCCTAACCTTTGAGAAACGGCTGAGTAGTTTTCAAATAAATTCGAATCTTGTCCATCATACATGAGATGTTGTGGCATCACTATTCTCTTCTTCATCATATTCGAAATGGCTAACATAGTTGTATCTGGATCCACTTCAAGCAATTTCTCAACAATTTTTATGTAGGCATTTTCATGCCGCTTCTCATCTGCTGCAATGGTTCCACATATACGCGCTAAGACGGGGTCTCCAGCCTCCTTAGCTAGCCTAGCCATATTGCCGTGTGACATGAATGTTGCGCGCTCTTGAAATGATGCATACACAAAGCCCATATATGGATTGTTCTCTGTTCCATTATCCTAATAATAAGATATAGAAACATGATGAACAAGTTATCATTAGTTTTCTTTAGACATAACACATAAATTTGCCTTTTAACTTGACCTCATTTCATTTTTATGTTCTTCAACTTTAGGTATGTACAAGTAGACACTCAAACTTTTATAAAATTGAACAAGTAGGTACAAGAGTCCTACGTGGCACAATTGCAAGTAGGACAAAAAATTACATGTAGGACATGTGTGTCTATTTGTTCAGTTTTATACAAATTTAAGTATCTGCTTGTGCACACCCAAAGTTGAAGATCAAAAATATGATTTGAAACCAAGTTAAAGGACATATTTTATATATTATATTTTTTTCGTTTTAAGAGTACGAGATGCATACTGGACAAGTAAAGAACACAAGGAACAATATATATTTTTGTGAAAATTACAATTACCATTCCGGCTCGAATCATATATTGTGTTGTCTTGTCAATCATCATCATATCAACTCTGCCTGAAAGATAAATGTAAGTTCGTAGCAAGTCACCATGACGATTCTCCTCAGCTGCCCATGACCGAGTCCAAATTGCCCATGGACATGAACTAGACCCTGTCTTATCGCGTACTCCGTCCCACGTGTTAATCATGGTTTGATAAGTAGGTAATGAATCCTCACCTAGCATATTACCCACAAGCATAACAAAGTACTCATCGGGAAGCCCTAAAACTCGTTGTCTTAGTTCACAAACCTCTTCGTTAGATCTATCGAACCCTTGAGAAGGGTCAGGGAGAAATTCACTAGGCTGCCAACATTTCTCTATGGGTTTACGAAAATCGAGGAGATTTTCGGAAACCCAGGATTCTAATGACTTGAAGACTTCTAGTTTTTCATGTGGCATTGAGTGAGTTATGTGGTGGCGTGATGGAGGAGCTATAGGTGATGAAGCCATCGCGGAGACCGGAGGAAGCCTTTGCAATGATTTGCAACGGGGTATGGTGGTGGTAGGGGGAGGTGATGAGAACGTCATAGAGTGCATGGCCAATAAATGTCAAATAGTGCTATTGTGTGACTATTACTTCTTACAAGGAATCTTATTTATAGGTATTTATCATTCATAGTAATTGTTTGAGAGATTAGTGTAGGGGGGGGGGGGGGGGACAGGTATCAGCTAATCGTAAAATATACCTATATACATGTACTTTTGTCGCCAGATACACTAAAATAGGGAGAGACGAGTGAGATGTGGAGGGAAGCAAGCGAGATAGTCTTGTATCGTAAGTACATGCGAATCACACGAGATATATGTATATGTATGTATCTAGTGTGATCACATGCATTTGAAATACCATACACATAGGAGAGTGGAGAGTGAGATTTAATATGTATTGTAGATATATGATACAGTGTATTTAAAATATATTATACATAATTTTAATCTCGTGTATCCCGAGAGACATGGAAGGGAAATCAAGCGAGACCCCATTAGTAGCGGCGAGCGAGAGTGGGTTGGGGTTGAAGAAAAACAAAGACGAAGCTTCATCCCTCTCCTTTTAGGCAACGTTCCTCAACAAAGTGTTCGCTTCTTTTTCTTAGACATATCTAGACGCAACAAAATTTGATAAGATTCATAACATTATAAAATGATATAAGTGTCAAAAACACACGTAAAGTATATATTTTTTTTGAGATTCATACCTAAACTATTGAAAGTTTGAGTTTTATACCTAAATTATCACTTTTTAGTTTGAGAAACACACATCTCTCTCTTTTACCACTCTCATCATGGTATGTGTTAAATTAAAAATTAAAAACTATTATAAAAAATAATATTTTCTTTTTAAAAAAAATGTAAAATATTTTTCTTAACTCAGGCCATCACTTCCTCTCACCCCCCAACCCCCACTCCCACCCCCACCATTTTTTTAAGTTTTTTATTTTGTTTAATTTGTTTTATAAAAGTATTTCATTTTCTTTACTTCATCTCCTCCCCCTCCTCACATAATAATTTAGATATTATTTTATTTTCTTAAAAAAATAATTCTACCCATCTCACTTAACCCTCCGCTTTTAATTTTTTTCCAGTGTTTAGATATACATATCGAAAATATTTTTTACTTGCCGCCACAAGACTTTTTAAATTTTTTTAGTTATTTATGTTATATTCGATACACTAATGAAATTTTTTTCTAAAAATATGTATACGTGCATATTTAACACAAAATGAGAAAAAAAAACGTTAGAAGAATTAGGAGCGGAGGATTAAATAGGAGGTAGATTTTTTTTTAAAGTGAAATAATATCAATTTCTATCAGGGAGGGGATGAATGTGTGGGTTTTTTTTTGGAAGGGGAAGGGAGGATGAAGCATGAAATTTTTTAAAGTATTTTATAAATGACTTCTTTTAAAAAAATGATGGGGGTTGTCGGGAAGGGGGTACGTGGAGGAGTTGATGGAGTGGGGTAAGAAAAATAATTTAATTTTTTATATGGATAGTAAAACATTAATTTTTAATTTTTAATTAATATTAATATTTTATTATTTAATTTTTATCTAGGTGAAATATTTCATCTATGTGGGATGCCATGTGTCAAGATTTTTTCAAACAAACGAGAAAGTGCATTACACACACTACTGAGGTGTGTTTCTCAAACTAAAAAGAGATAGTTTAGGTTTGAAACTCACACTCTCAATAGGTTAGGTATGAAACTCAAAAAAGTGAATAATTTATATTTGTTTTTGACATTTATCTCTTATAAAATCAAAGTATTTAACTCTTAAACTAGTAAAATTTATATAAGTTTTCATTTTTTATCTTTAAGACGGAGGGTGTAATAATTAAGAAGCAATCGAAGATGTAAATGTAGCTATGTAGATACTACTTTGAATAATTGACTTTTAAAACTAATACATATAGTGTATCAAAATTTTCATCCCCTAAGGCAGCATATATAGATAGTGTTGTAGATTGTTGGACTTTTATATGGAGCTACTGTGAAATCACGAATTTGGAGACTAAAAGGAAAAGAAATTGATAAAAAATTTAAAAGGGCAAACGATTTTGTTTTAATATCGTTAACAATCAAAAATGCTTCTCTATCAGTGATTTTGTCAAAAAAAAATTTCCAGAAAATCGCTGCACTTGCAGCATTTTTGCGAATTTTTTTTAAAAAAAAAATCGTTGCCTTAGCAACGATTTTCGTTAAAGTTTTTTTTTTTATAAAATCACTGCTGTTACAGCGTTATATAAATTTTGTGGAAACTTTTTTTTTTTTTAGAAATCGTTGCTTTGGCGACGATTTTAGTAAAGTTAATTAGTAAGTACACCAAACTACTCAACCAATTAGTCAACATGTAAATTTCTGCCGACTTTATAAAATAAAAAAAAATTAATTTATTTTTTTAACTAAAATTTTCTATTTGAATTTAATTTTAAAATAATTTTCTTGGACAAAATCGCAGCACAGCCAACGATTTTACTTTTTAAAAAGAAAAAAATGGTCAAAATCGCCGCACGGGCAGCAATATTCTTTAAAAATAAAAAAATCTTGGAGAAAATCACTCGTGAGTCAGCGTTTTTATACTTTAACGGGAGTAACGGAGTGACAAAAAATCGCTACTCCAGTAGCGATTTTACCCCTTTGATTTAAAAAAAATGATGTTTCCTTTTAGAACTTTTGTCCAATTTTTTTGCCCTTTAAGCTCCGAGCTCGTGAAATCACCTCAAATATTGTTCAACAATGTCATAAATTTTTTAAAAATAAATTAATCCACCTAAACTATTACTTTCCCTAGTGATATAGTATTTGACATAAATCACTACCATATTTATCAATAACTCAAAGGTACATAGGAGAGGGACATAAACCTAATCTTCTAGAACAACATACAATGAAATAGCATTGATTATGTCAATTAGATTATACAAACTCTATCCATTTGTAAGGATATACAGCAAAAGGATAGTTGTTGCTCCATATTATATGAATATCACATAAACCTATCGATTGGGTTAGCCTGTTTGATTTTGGCTCATTAAAATCGACTCAAAAAGAGCCCGACCCGGCAGCCAACCCTCTTTATTAGTGGGGTGGGTCGATTTGGATTATTTTCTCCCACAAGTCGATAAGGCTAGCTCGATTGAGAAGGATATGCGGTTCATCGATTCATTGATCTGGACTGGCCTGGAAATTATAAAAAAAAATAATGTGGGGTGATATCCTTTTGGCCACTTTATCAAAAAGTGTCCAAAATGACATTTTTACAAAAACAAAATTTTATACACAAATTTTTTCATAACTAGCTATACGTTTTTTTATTTTTCGTACATAAAATGAATCTTTTAATTCTCTCAAATATTACGGTTCTTTCTTTATTTTCAGAATCCGATAATTTGGTATATTTGTTTCTTCTCCCCATTTTATACTCGTTTAACGGTTTTAGTGTGACAGCTACTGAGTAAATATAATTTTTGGAATTAAATTTAAAATTTTGAGATAAATTTGAACGTCAATATATATTTTATATTATATAGAAAAGTGAAGTGGGAGGACGACCAAGGGTAAAAATGTAATTTTCTAACAAAAATATATTAAGAAAGATAATAAATAATTCTAGAAATCTCTTTTTATATATAAACTGAATAATGATAAAGAGCAAAAATGTAATTTCACACTAACAAAAATCTATCGATAATGATAACAAGAAAATTTAATATTTTAGAAACATATTAAGTTATTGTTATTACCATTAACTTATTTTATCATTACTTTACTTCCTTTTCTTTTGTGATTTGTTGTGATATCTTGTCACGACCCAAAACGAGCCGCGAGTGGCACCCACCCTTATTCTCCTAGGTGAGCGAACCAACAAATCTAAACCCCAACATTTATCGGTAAAACATTTATAAATAGTAAAAATAATGCGGAAGATCCAAAACTCAATTAAATAAACTTCTAAAGTTTAATACTTATTATTCCCAAAATCTGGAAGTCATCACACCAAGAACATCTATCCTCGAATTTCTAAATCTAAGAGTACTTAAGAAGCTAAAATAGTAAAAAGATGGTCCATGTCCGAACTTCAAGACATCAAGACGTGAAGGAGAGAATCTGGCACGAGCTAGGAATAATAGCTCACCCTGAATTCTGATGTGCTGAAGACTGGCTAGATCTGAGGACGAGTCGAAGTCGATGGCACGCTTGCTGCACTCCACAAATAACAAAGAAGAAAATTACAAGTAGGGGTCAGTACAAGGAACACGTACTGAGTAGGTATCATCGGCCAACTCAAAATAGAAAACAATATATACCGAGTAATAATATAAAATCAACCATGATATTTAACAGGTGACAATCAACAAGTATAAGAACCATTGGCAACAACACCAAGCACACCTATGAGGACTCAAGCCTCCACACCATACTCATTTGGGAAAAATAGGTTCTTTGAATTTGAGTACATTAACATAATTCAAGATTCATTCTCTTTATCATTATCGTGTCGGAACGTGACACCCGATCCCCTAAAACTATCGTGTCGGAAAGTGACACTCCGATCCCCTAATGCTACCGTGTCGGAACGTGACACTCCGATCCAATATTACCGTGTCGGAACGTGACACCCGATCCCCTAATACTACCGTGTCGAAACGTGACACTCCGATTCCCTAATGCTACCGTGTCGAAACGTGACACTCCGATCCAATATTACCTCATTATTTTAGTTGATCAAGCCTTCTTTATGTCAAGGCGTTATCTTAATAGAGAGGATTTAAGATTGAAGATTCAACAGTCTCATCATTCTGACCACCACAATTACACAATCACAACATACAAACACACAATCAAGCATATTGAAGACTTTACAATACCACCCAATACATATCAATCGCTATTTAGAGTTTATCTATCACATAGAAATAAATTATAACCTACCTCCACCGAAGAATCGTGATCAAGCAAGCTACTTCCCCAATGCCTTTGCTTTCCTCTTCGTTCTCTCTTTCTCGCTCGTTCTCCCTCTCTGTTCTTTTTATTTTTCTTCCCATATTCTTTTTCTTTTACCCTAATTATCATATAATCAATTATAAAAGATGATAAAAGTAACCCACTATTATTCCCTTATTATCTTCTTTAACCCCCAAGTAAATAAATTATTAAATTTAGCACACTAATTCCATAATTATAATCATGAATAGTCCAAAATACCCATTTAAACTTTTAGCGGAAGTCTGGCCAAGTCGGGGTTACGCAACTTGCGACGGTCCGTCGTGTCTACGACGGTCTGTCCTGCAGGTCCGTAACAACGTTTAGATAGTTAATTTCAATAATGAGGTTACGCAACTTGTGACGGTCCATCGTATCTATGACGGTCCGTCCTGCAGTTCCGTCGCGAAGTTCAGAGAGTCGATCCCAGTACCCTGATTTTCAGAGTTGAAGTGTTTTGGAATGGAGACACTCGACGGACCGTCGTTCCTATGACGGTTCGTCCTACCTGCCGTCGAGGGTAATGAGGAGAGCAACAGAAGAAATTACACAAGTATGGGACGACGGAGTCCATCACGGTCCGTCGTGACCATGGCGGTCCGTCGCGTGATCCGTCGACCCAGTCAGTTTTTATCACAAATGATTCAACTGCTCGAACCGACTAAACAGGTCGTTATAATAGATACCAATTTACCCATCGTTCGTCCTCGAACGATCACAAGAAGAAAAGCAAGGGCGAGAAAGAGTACCTGAATCTGTAAAAAGATGTGGATATATTTCTTGCATATCGGCCTCATTCTCCCAAGTGGACTCTTCAACTGGTCGATTCTTCCACTTAACCTTGATTGATGCAATCTTCTTTGATCTCAACTTGCGGACTTCTCTATCTAAAATAGCAACAGGCTCCTCCTCATAAGACAAATTCTCATCAAGAAGAACTGAATCCCAACGAATAATGTAGTTTCCATCCCCATGGTATTTTTTCAGCATAGACACATGAAATACCGGGTGCACTCCTGAGAGTCCTGGAGGCAATGCCAATTCATAAGCCACCTCCCCCACGTGCTTCAGAACTTCAAATGGACCAATATACCTCGGACTAAGTTTACCTCGCTTACCAAACCGCATCACCCCTTTCATAGGTGAAACCTTCAGCAAGACTTGTTCCCCCTCCATAAAATCCAAGTCCCTAACCTTTCGATCTGCATATTCTTTCTGCATGTTCTGAGCTGCTAGAAGCTTCTCCTGAATGAATTTTACTTTATCTAACGATTCCCTCAAGAGATCGGTACCCCATGGTCTCACCTCAAATGCATCAAACCAACTAATGGGAGACCTACATCTCCTCCCATACAGTGCCTCAAATGGGGTCATATCAATACTTGAGTGATAGCTATTATTGTATGAAAACTCTATTAAGGGTAAGAAGTTATCCCAATGACCACCAAATTCTATCACATATGCACGAAGCATATCCTCCAACACCTGAATCGTTCGCTCAGACTGACCATTGGTCTGAGGGTGAAATAAAGTACTAAGATCCAACCTAGTACCTAATTCAGCATGCAATGTTCTCCAAAATTTAGAAGTAAATTGCGTACCTCTATCTGATATGATGGAAAGTGGAACTCCATGCAATCGAACACTTTCTGAGATATAGAGTTTGGCTAACTTCTCTGCATTGTAAGTCACCTTAACCGGAACGAAGTAAGAAGACTTAGCTAATCTGTCAACGATTACCCAAATAGAATCAAACTTACCCAATGTTTTTGGAAGACCAACCACAAAATCCATTGCAATTCTTTCCCATTTCCATTTAGGAATGGGCATTTTCTAAAGTGTTCCTCCGGGCCTCTGGTGTTCATACTTTACCTGCTGACAATTCGGGCATTGGGCAACAAAATCAACAATGTCACGCTTCATCCTACTCCACCAAAAATGTTGTTTTAGGTCACGATACATCTTGGTTGCACCAGGATGTATGGAATACCTTCAATTATGAGCCTCTGTAAGAATAGTGTGGATCAAATTATCAACATGGGCCACACATACCCTTCCCTTAATTCTCAAAATGCATTTCTCGTCAATTATTGCATCTTTAGCCTCTCCTCGTAATACCATATCTCGAATTCGGCTCAGCTTCTCATCAGTAAACTGTTTTCCCTTAATCTTGTCAAGAAAAGAAGATCTTGCCTCCACACAGGCTAAAAATCCTCCCTTCTCTAGTACTTCCAGTCTCATAAAGTCATTAGCCAGAGTCTGAACCTCTCTAGCCAATGGGCGCCTAGAAACCTGTAAGTGGGCTAGACTTCCCATGCTCCCTGTTTTTCTACTTAAAGCATCTCCCACGACATTAGCTTTTCCTGGGTGATACAAGATAGTAATATCATAGTCCTTCAGTAGTTCCATCCACCTCCTCTGGCTCAAATTCAAATCTTTCTGAGTAAAAACATACTGTAAACTACGATGATCTGTATAGACTTCACACTTAACCCCATATAGATAATGTCTCCATTGCTTTAATGCAAACACGACTGCAGTCAACTCCAAATCATGGGTCGGATAGTTACGTTCATGCACTTTCAATTGCCTCGAAGCATAAGTAATTACATTTCTCTCTTGCATTAGCACTGCACCCAAACCAGAATAAGATGCATCACAGTAAACAATGAAATTCTTACCTTCCACTGGCAAGGTAAGAATTGGTGCAGTAGTCAACAAGGTCTTGAGGCTCTGAAAGCTTTCCTCACATTCGTCCGACCATACAAATGGAACATTCTGCTTAGTCAAATTTTTCAATTGGGAAGCAACAGAAGAAAATCCCTTGACAAATCGATGATAGTAACTAGCTAAACCAACAAAGCTCATTACCTCTGTAACATTAGTAGGTCTTACCCAACTCTTCACTGCTTCAATTTTAGATGGATCCACCATCACTCCATCCTTAGAAACCACGTGCCCCAAGAAGGACACTGAATCTAGCCAAAACTCACACTTGGAGAATTTGGCATAAAGCCTTTTCTCCCTAAACAATTCCAATACAATTTTCAAATGCTCCTCATGTTCTTTCCTGCTCTTTGAGTATATCAGTATGTCATCAATAAATACAATAACAAAGAGATCCAGATATGGCTTAAAAATCTCGTTCATCAGGCTCATGAAAGCAGCAAGGGCATTCGTAAGCCCAAAAGACATTACTAAGAATTCATAATGCCCATACCTGGTTCGAAAAGCAGTCTTTTGCACATCTGCTGCCCGTAGTTTCAATTGATGATAACCAGATCTCAAATCAATTTTTGAAAAGGTACAAGCACCTTGTAACTGATCGAACAAATCATCAATGCGAGGAAGAGGATACTTGTTCTTAATAGTTACCTTATTCAGTTGTCTGTAGTCTATGCACATCCGAAAACTTCCATTCTTCTTCACAAATAAAACAGGAGCACCCCAAGGGGATACACTTGTTCTAATAAAGTCTTTACCTAACAACTCCTGAAGTTGGGCCTTTAACTCCCTTAACTCAGCTGGGGCCATTCTATAAGGGGGTATGGAAATGGGGCGAGTACCCGGCTCCAGATCAATACAAAAATCAATATCCCTATCTGGTGGCATACCAGGAAGGTCTGCAGGAAACACATCCAAAAACTCACGGACTATCGAGACAGACTCAATCAAAGGTACCTGGGAAGTATCATCCCTGAGATGTGCCAAGAAAGCTAAACAACCCTTACTAACCATCATCTTAGCACAAAGAAAAGGGATAATACGAACTGGGGTGGAAATATAGTCACCCTCCCACACTAGCGGATCTGTCCCAGGCTTGGCCAATGTCACAGTTTTAGCATTACAATCTAAGATAGCAAAATTTGGAGAAAGCCAAGTCATACCTAGAATTACATCGAAATCGACCATCTCTAGAATAATCAAATCTACATGAGTATTGCTCCCCACAAAAATCACAAGACAAGACCTATAAACCTTCTCAACTATCACAGACTCACCCACAGGAGTAGAGACACGAATAGGCATGTCAAGCAAATCACAATATAAATCAAGACCAGTAGCAAAGGAGGAAGATACATATGAAAATGTGGATCCAGGATCAAATAATACAGAAGTCATGCAATCACAAACCAAAAGATTACCTGTGATAAAAGCATCAGATGTCTCTGCTTCAGACCTCCCGGGGAAAGCATAACAATGGGCCCTATCACCTGTCTGCCCGTTGCCCCTACCATGTTGCGCTGCAGTAGTTCCAACTTGCCCGCCACCCCGGCTGATTTGGTGACCACCATTACCTTGGCTACCACGTCCTCCAGAATGGCGTCCTCTCCCATGACCACCTCTACCTCTAACTATTGGGGGTCTGTAACTCTGTTTTGGACAATACCTCCTAATATGTCCAGTCTCTCCACATCCATAACAATCTCTGGAGTCAAGCATAGGTCTCTGTGAGAATGACGAAGTCTGGGGATAACCTCCAAACTCAGAGAAATGTTGACTGGTCTGCGATGGACCCCCAGCTACCGCCTGTAGTGAAGACTGAATAGGTCGGGCTGGGTAACCTCCTAAACTCTGCCCTCTGGAGTAAGAACCACTAAACTCACCTCCCGTACAAAACTTCTTAGATGTCGACGCCATGGTGAAGTTGTGTGGCTTCACCCCCTCCACCTTTATCACAAAATCAACCACTTCCTGAAAGGATTTTGCTGCAGCAGCTACCTGTAAGGATGGGATCTGCAAATCTGACCTCAATCCTTTCACAAAGCGGCGAATCCGCTCTTGTGGACTGAAGCAAAGCTGGGTGGCATACCTGGATAGCGCACGAAATTTGGCCTCATAAGCGGCAACAGACATCCTTCCTTGCTCTAGGCTCAGGAACACATCTCTCCTCATATCCCTCAAAGTCTGAGGTATATACTTCTCCATGAATAAGCTAGAGAATGATGCCCAAGTCATAGGTGATGCCTGTGCTGGTTGACACTCAACATACGACCGCCACCACATTTTGGCATTCCCCTGAAACTGATAGGTCACAAACTCAACACCGAATCGTTCTACTATGTCCATCTTATGTAGCAGCTCCTGACAATTAACCAGAAAATCATAGGCATCCTCAGATTCACACCCTTGAAGACTAGGGGTTTCAACTTCAAGAATTTAGTGAAAAGTATGCTGATCACTTGTCATTATAGACCATGTAGTCAATTGAGGAAACGTGCCTACTTCCAATGAGGCATCCATGCGGGGAGCCACAGCAGCTGCATGTTGTACTCCCGGAACCTGAGGTGCTGGTGCAGAAAACACTGGAGGTGTCTGGCCCTGATCAGATAACCCGCTAAGATAAGTAAGAACCTGGTTAATCATCTCTGGGGTAGGCTGGGGTGGTAATTCCTCATATTGAACCTGCTCGTTTTCCCCTTCTTCACCCTCTCTCACTACCTCATCAGTCGGTGGAAGAGTCATCGCCCTATTACTAGCTGGACCAGGTGTTTGTCCTCTACCCCTAGAGGGCGTTCTCCTGCAACCTCTACCACGGCCTCCTGCCACTGCTCCTCCTCGAGCTACAGCCCCAATGGTTGGCTCAGACGCACCCTGTCTTGCCGGTGTTGGTGTTGGCACAGTTGTTGCTCTAGTTCTAACCATCTGTGAAATAGAGTGAGGATGTCAGATACCAATTTGTATCACCTAGATACCAATTGGATCCAAGTAATAGCACGAAAGAAAGAAAGATTGGAGTTTTCCTAAAGTCTTATAGCCTCTCAAAGAAAAGTAAGGGTGTCCCCCTACCGTTCCTCAAGACTCTACTAGACTCGTTCTTGTGTGATGAGACCAACGAACCTAACGCTCTGATACCAAGTTTGTCACGACCCAAAACGAGCCGCAAGTGGCACCCACCCTTACTCTCCTAGGTGAGCGAACCAACAAATCTAAACCCCAACATTTACCGGTAAAACATTTATAAATAGTAAAAATAATGCAGAAGATCCAAAACTCAATTAAATAAACTTCTAAAGTTTAATACTTATTATTCCCAAAATCTGGAAGTCATCACACCAAGAACATCTATCCTCGAATTTTTAAATCTAAGAGTACTTAAGAAGCTAAAATAGTAAAAAGATGGTCCATGTCCGAACTTCAAGACATCAAGACGTGAAGGAGAGAATCCGGCACGAGCTAGGAATAATAGCTCACCCTGAATTCTGATGTGCTGAAGACTGGCTAGATCTGAGGACGAGTCGAAGTCGATGGCACGCTTGCTGCACTCCACAATTAACAAAGAAGAAAATTATAAGTAGGGGTCAGTACAAGGAACATGTACTAAGTAGGTATCATCGGCCAACTCAAAATAGAAAATAATATATACCGAGTAATAATATAAAATCAACCATAATACTTAACAGGTGACAATCAACAAGTATAAGAACCATTGGCAACAACATCAAGCACACCTATGAGGACTCAAGCCTCCACACCATACTCATTTGGGAAAAATAGGTTCTTTGAATTTGAGTATATTAACATAATTCAAGATTCATTCTCTTTATCATTATCGTGTCGGAACGTGACACCCGATCCCCTAATACTACCGTGTCGGAACGTGACACTCCGATCCCCTAATGCTACCGTGTTAGAACGTGACACTCCGATCCAATATTACCATGTCGGAACGTGACACCCGATCCCCTAATACTACCGTGTCAGAACGTGACACTCCGATCCCCTAATGCTACCGTGTCGAAACGTGACACTCCGATCCAATATTACCTCATTATTTTAGTTAATCAAGCCTTCTTTATGTCAAGGCGTTATCTTAATAGAGAGGATTTAAGATTGAAGATTCAACAGTCTCATCATTCTGACCACCACAATTACACAATCACAACATACAAACACACAATCAAGCATATAGAAGACTTTACAATACCACCCAATACATATCGATCGCTATTTAGAGTTTATCTATCACATAGAAATAAACCATAACCTACCTCCACCGAAGAATCGTGATCAAGCAAGCTACTTCCCCAATGCCTTTGCTTTCCTCTTCGTTCTCTCTTTCTCGCTCGTTCTCCCTCTCTGTTCTTTTTATTTTTTTCCCAGATTCTTTTTCTTTTACCCTAATTATCATATAATCAATTATAAAAGATGATAAAAGTAACCCACTATTTATTCCCTTATTATATTCTTTAACCCCAAGTAAACAAATTATTAAACTTACCACACTAATTCCATAATTATAATCATGAATAGTCCAAAATATCCATTTAAACTTTTAGCAGAAATCTGACCAAGTCGGGGTTACGCAGCTTGAGACACGACGGACCGTCCTGCAGGTCCGTCACAACGTTCAGAGAGTTAATTTCAATAATGAGGTTACGCAACTTGTGACGGTCCGTCGTATCTATGACGGTCCGTCCTGCAGTTCCGTCGCGAAGTTCAGAGAGTCGATCCCAGTACCTAGATTTTCAGAGTTGAAGTGTTTTGGAACGGAGACGCTCGACGGACCGTCGTGCCTGTGACGGTTCGTCCTACCTGCCGTCGAGGGTAATGAGGAGAGCAACAGAAGAAATTACACAAGTATGGGACGACGGAGTCCATCACGGTCCGTCGTGACCATGACGGTCCGTCGCGTGATCCGTCGACCTAGTCAGTTTTTATCACAAATGATTCTTCTGCTCGAACCGACTAAACAGGTCGTTTCATATCTATTTTATTAATACTCTATTTTACTATTACTCTATTTTACTTTAGTTTAATTCTTAATATTTTTTCTATTCATTATGCTTATAAAAAAATGTCTACTTTTTATATAAAAATTTATCATGAATTAATTATTTTCATCTTTATTTTGGTTCTAATTAATATACTTGAAAATAAATTTCTATTATATGGAAGAGTGAAGTGGGAGGATGGCCAAGGATAAAAATGTAATTTCATTCTAACAAAAATCTATTAAGAAAGATAATACAATATTCTAAAAATCTCTTTATATATATAAAGTGAATGATGATCAAGGACAAAAATGTAGTTTTATGCTAACAAAAATCTATCTATAATGATAACAAGAAAATTAAATATTTTAGAAATATATTAAGTTATTGTTATTACCATTAACTTATTTTATTATTACTTTACTTTTTTTTCTTGTGTGAGTTATTGTGATATCTATTTTATTATTATGCTATTTTTCTATTATATAGAAGAGTGAAATGGGAGGACGACCAAGGGTAAAAATGTAATTTCATTCTAACAAAAATCTATTAAGAAAGATAATAAATAGTTCTAGAAATCTCTTTTTATGTATAAACTGAATAATGATAAAGGGCAAAAATAATTTCATACTAACAAAAATCTATCAATAATGATAACAAGAAAATTTAATTTTTCAGAAACATATTAAGTTATTGTTATTACCATTAACTTATTTTGCCATTACTTTACTTTCTTTTCTTTTGTGATTTATTGTGATATCTATTTTATTATTACACTATTTTACTATTACTCTAGTTTATTTTAGTTTAATTCTTAATATTTTTTCTATTCATTATGCTTATTTAATATGCATACTTTTTGTATAAAACTTTATCATGAATTAATTATTTCCATCTTTATTTTGGTTCTAATTAATATACTTGAAAATAAATTTTTATTATATAGAAGAGTGAAGTGGGAGGATGACCAAGGGTAAAAATGTAATTCATTCTAACAAAAATCTATTAAGAAAGTTAATAAATAATTCTAGAAATTTCTTTCTATATATAAAGTGAATAATGATCAAGGACAAAAATATAATTTCATACTAACAAAAATCTACCAATAATGAAAATTAAAGATTTTAGAAATATATTAAGTTATTGTTATTATCATTAACTTATTTTGTTATTACTTTACTTTTTTTTTCTTTTATGAGTTATTGTGATATATATTTTATTATTAATCTATTTTACTATTGCTCTATTTTACTTTAGTTTAATTCTTCATATTTTTTCTATTCATTATGCTTATAAAAAATGCCTACTTTTTATATAAGACTTTATCATGAATTAATTATTGTCATCTTTATTTTGGTTCTAATTAATATACTTGTAAATAACTAAGTGTGATAAAATTAATAATAAATATTAGATTGAAATTAAAGAAAAAAAAATGTTAAAAGTAACTTTACAAATAAAAATGAATAGGATTATATATTTATATTAAATACGACCAAGAATAAAAATGTAATTTCATCCTAACAAAAATCTATCAAGAATAAATAATTCTAGAAATATTTTTCTATATATAAAGTGAATGATGATCAAAGGTAAAAAAATGTAATTTCATTCAAATAAAAAATCTACCAAGAATGATAACAAGAAATTTAAATTCTTCTAGAAACATCTTTAGTTATTATTATTAGTATTACCTCATTTTTGTTATTTCTCCAGTTTTTATGAATTTGCGATATCTATTTATTATATGAAAGTAAATAAATTATGATTACAATTAGCTCTTAATAATTATATATCAAGTATAATATTAGGTGGAATCAATCAAAAATAAAATTAAAATTTATAGGTATATTTAAATTTTGTGTATTAAAATATTTTTAGATTATGAGTGATACTTGTGTTAATAATTTAGCACGGTATGGTGGATAGTGTAATGAGCCAATGACACACGCTTGGATTTAATTTTGCAAGTGTATTAAAGGAAGTAATAGGTAAGTGTGATATATATGATCGTATGTAGGGGTATAAAAAGAATATCAAAAATCTCCCGAACCAATCGAATAGAATAGTATCGAATTGTTGTATTATTATTAAATAAATATTTAATAAATTGTGGATTATTGTTTAAGTGTATACCGTGCCAAACAAATAGGATGACTTTTTCATTTTGTAAAAGAAAATCAAAAAAAAATCGAATCAAACAATCTTACATGTGTGCCAATATATTTATATATAAATATAAACAATTATATTATATATATATATATATATATATATATATAACATTTTTAAAATATAAATACAACTTAGTTCTTAGATCTCTGATGACAATTCAAATTAGACATCATAATTTATGTTGTTGGGCCCGTACATAGCACAGACAATACTCGACTAGTATATATATATATATATATATATATATATATATATATATATATATATATATATAGTTGTGGCCACAAATGATCCTATTAACAACACTAATGTTTAGGTACTATATATATGCTACTTGCATACAAGTAAAATATCCTACTTTGACAAATAAAGATTAATAGAGTATCCTATTAATCTTTATTAATAAAAAGAAGTCTATATCCACAGAATTTATGACACTTTGGAAAACCAAAACAAATTAAAAAGGGGAAAAGGGTCTGAATATCCTTTAACTTTATTATTTGGAGCTGATATATTTCTCGTTATCGAAACGGTTCATAAATGCCTTTACCGTTATACAAACGGCTCAAATATACCCTTGTCATTACAAAATGACTCACATATAACCACCATTTAACGGAAGTTAAAAAAATTAATTTTAAGTTTATATTTATATTTTGAATTTTTTTTAAAAATTATTTAGGTGTATATATGATTCTTCTATCAAAGTTCAAGGTATATTTTAATTTTTTTCATGCATAAATTATTTTTGACTTCTTTTATTATAATTGTTTGAGTTTCTTATTCTTATTTTATTTTCTTTCATTCCTTATTTTTAAAGGAAAAAAATTTAAACTATTTTTTTGTCTATATTGTAATTTGATTTTTGTAATTGAAGAAAAAAATTTGGTCATCTACAATAAGTTTTACAAAAATATTAGTAAAATATAAATAAATTTGATTATCAAAATACTAATTCTAAATTAGTCGTTAAAACAAAAAAAAGTCAAAAAAAATATGTTTAATGAAGATTACATTTACTTATATGAAATTATATTTTTTATTAAGAAAATAATTAAAAGTTAGATTAATTTTTTTTTCATTTCCGTTAGAGGAAAAGGGTATATGTGAGCCATTTGTTTATAAGTGGGGATATATATGAGCCACTTTCATAACAACGAGTATATCAGCTCTAATGACAAAGTTGAGAGGTTTATCATGTTTTAATCTAAAATAGTTTGTTATGCAGTTCTACATGTTTTATTAAGGGAAAGGGGTTAAAAATGTTTTTAAATGATGTAAAATTAAATTAAAATATTAATTTTCCTTATAGCTTAGTTTAAAATTTTTATTTAGTATTTTGATTCAAAAATAATATTTTAGCTATTAATTATTTGATCTAGAAGTATTTTTATTATTACTTGAGGTTGTGGATCATAAATACTCATTTTCCTAGTAAGCACATTACTCTTCCTAATCTTTAAACGGATAATATAGGTCATATATATATATATATATGAGAGTAAAAATCTCATTATTCCTTTTCATTTAGATAATGATTTTTAAAAATTCCTAATAAAATATAATTTTCTATATTTATGATATCATGATTATTGTATCTTAAAAAAGGATAGAATATTACTTTTTATATCATATTAAATACATGTATCATTACTCGTCAAATGCACATATATTCATTTGTTATAAATTTCGACATATTAATTTTGAATTAATTGTGTGTGAAGTGTAATTGAGTACTAATTAACAACTCTAATAGATTTATGGATTTCCTAGAATATTCTAACAAATCTTTCTAAAATAACGATATCATAAATCCAAAATAGTTCTATAAACTTCATCTTTTCTTTTTCTTGCGTTTATGTGTTTCTAAAAAAAAAACAATTTAGCCATGTATAACTTTTTCAAGAGTAATGGTATTGTATTTAAGTTTGATGATTTTGTTAGAATGTATCTTGATGTTTTTAAATGTGTATCTCAAAAACATAATGTATTTGTCTAATTGTAATATTCTTAGATTTAAGAGTAATATTTTTTTTAGCATGTATCTAAGTTTTATAGAATGTATGTATGAAACATAGTGTATATCTTTTGAATAGTAATGATTTATAAAGTATGTGTAATGATAGTTATAACATGTATCCTTATTTTTTCAATTTTGTATCTCAGAAATATATTGTATATTTTTCAGGGTAATGATCTTAGATTTAAAAATAATGATTTTTTATCGTATGTATTTTATTTTATTTTTAGTTTGTATTTCTAAAACATAATATAAACAAGAGTCGGATCCTGCAATGACAAATTTATGAGTGAAAAATAAAAAATATAAAAGGTGTTTATTTTGCTAATCTTATTGTTAATGTGTTGTACTTTTATACAAAAATTATTCGATTTTGGGAATGATAAGCCATAAAAGTAGTTCAAGAAAAAACAAAATCAGTTTAGAACCATGTTTGTAAACCTTTTTAAAATTAATAATATGAACAATATAAATTCTTTCTTAGATAAAAGTAATTTGAGAGAGAGAGAATTTGAATTATTAATTGAGGTACTTAAATGTTAAGATAATTAATCAATTTCATTTTCAAGAAGTTAATGTATTTGATTTTATCTTTTAAAATATATCGTATAAAATATTAAAAGTGATAATATATGTTGTTTGAAACTAAAGATAAGGTTAATATATGATAGTGATCTATGTTTAGTTAAATAGTTTTTCCTTCTTTTTTTATGGCGATTCTTAAGGAACGTGAAATAACATTGTCAAAAACAATATTTATACGTTTAAATCCAACATATATTATCATTGAATGTGTATTGATTCGAATTTTTAAAATATCAAATCAAATTTATAGTGTTAATTTATAAATCCAAAAGAGTTGTATTTTCAACCTTTTGGATGTTTCACAATGCTTTCAATTTTTTTGGACAAAATCATTATAAAAATATATAATTTGTACTTAAAATATTTCTTTAGTCCTAATAAAATATAATTAAGAAAATAACACCACATGTGAGATGACTAATGACTAAAATATTTTTTAAAAAAAAAGGTGGTGCAGGCGAAGACATTGATATTTGTTTATGATAAATCACTATAGTTTAAAATATTTACAATTCATATTTATACGCAGACTTTTATAGCAAATTTCTCTTTTCTCTCCCGGTCTCTCTCTATCCATCTCCCAACCAATAACAAATACATTCAAATGTATTATGTATCAATTGTATTCAATCAAATATAGATAAAATTTTTGTATCTTATGTCAATTGTATTCGAAAAACTATTTTTGTATTTTGTATCAACTATATTTGCATTTTGTATCCATTGTATTTGTGATTCACTCGAATACAACATGCAACATGCATTTATCCTCTCCGTCAAATGTATTATATACGAATTGTATCCAATCATACCAATATAGGCGAGAGAAATATATTTTATTTCAATTGTATTCGAAAAACTATATTTATATTTTGTATCAATTGTATTTATATTCTATAACAATTGTATTCACGATAAAATGAATACACCATGTATTCATCCTTTCTCCTCCCTCTCTCGATCTCGCTCGCTTTTCTCCTAATATGTATTCATTATGATACAAATCAATTTATATTTGAATCTATTCTCCGAAACCCGCGAAAAAATATAACAAATACAAATGTTTAGCTAACCAAAAGATAGCTATAAACTGTGATCAGTAAAACTGTAGCTATAGTGAGTCTTATTTAAGGCATAATATTTGTTGTTTTTGAAAGTTACCCAACATATAACTAGAGGTCTCAATTTTGTGCTCCGGATATGAAGAAAATCTTGTTGGAATAGGCATCCCATAATAGGCTCTATAGTGCGTGATCCAGATTTAGTGGGCTCCAATACGGGCACGGACACTAGGTGAGAAACCAAAAAGAAAAACAACAGTAAAATTCCAATAACATATAACAACTCAACAATGTAGAAATTGCCCAGTCCACTAAACTGAGAAATGTGAAGCCATCAAGAAATAGGTAAGCACAGACTCAACAGAGAGTGCTATATTGAATCATCCCGAAGGAGAAATTATTCGTGATGTACAGCTTGAAGGTTCTCGTATAATGTAATCAGCAAATGTTTATCGAGCATTACAATCCAACAGGTTCAAGCACACAAGACGGGGGATGGCTTGCACGAATTTTTCATAGTGTATGAGCAAAAGTTACTAGATTCTCATGAACACGTAGGTAGAGCTTTTGATATGCGCAAGTACAATTAAGGGTTCAATGACATGTTTGAAATATCATCTAACCTGTTATTGCTAGTTGTCAAGTTTCGTGTTCAATTAGCTACAGAACTCCATTTTCCGTCAAACAGCTGCATAATTGTTTTACCCATGATCCACTCCGTGGCAGAAGAAGGTAAATGTCCCTGTTTAGCAAGATAAGAAACTGCTTCTCTTGCTTCTTTATACCCACATTCGGCAACAACGTAGGGGAAATCACTGCAGCAGGTACATAGGTTCGAAATTCAGAGATCATTAGAGAGCAACTTTGAACGAGTAATGAACAATAAGAACGTCAGTTATTACCTTCCCCACATGATACGATGTGCACCATAACTGGAGACTAGTTGGGGAAGAACATGAGGCAAGTCCTCATATGGATAAGGATTTCTCGACACTCTGAACAAAGCACTAAACTTTACATATACCTGCCAAAATTCAATACTAGCTCAGATATCAATCAACTCAACGACGTTAAGCCAACTGTTGGCAATAACAATAGTGTAAGCAGGAAATAGTGTGGCAATTGGACTAAGTCTGTCGTGAGTTCAGTTAACACTACGAAGGGATTTGTCTAGAATACTTCAGAATAATGTTAAAAAATGTAGAATATAATCAAGCTATAGTAATAAAGAAAGTTCAAATGCATTGAGCCCCAATCTTAAAGGTTTAGAATCATACGAACATGTTAATTGGTTAGTTTTTGTTTACGCAGATTTAGTTGTCTTCTACAGAATTTGAATCAGCTAACGTGCAGATGTTAAATATTGAACTAAAAAAGTGTAGATCAAAGGAATCAAGCATGATGCTCCGTAAATGTTACCTGTGGGAATCTTGAAAGCTTTAACAGCTCTGAGTAACCTCGTCTTTCTTCATCATTTCTACAAGACATTTAGATAGATTACCTAACATTATACTTTGTATTCTCAAGCATGAATGATGATTTAGAAGAGAACTTCAGTGATGGCTTACTTTGGGGGCTTACAGAAAGCTACATGATCAAGCAAAACTACAGTCGAGGGAAATTCTGTGCACAGCTCCTCAATTTCTTGCAAATGCAAAAGTAGACCCTGAATGAATCCATCATAGTTAGTCTATCATTAACATCATATTAATAGCAGAACAGGAAGTTCACGGAACAATCATTGAGTTAAACCATTCTCCCTAATTAAAAAGCTGGTAATAGCACCTAAAGTAAACAGCTTATACAACATTATTACTTGAGTTCTAATATAATTCCAAATTAAAGAGTTGAATGCTAGTAACTGAACTACCTTCATACACATGAAACCGACTGGCACTCCAAGCTCTCCAGCCTTTGAGAATAATGCCTTCCCAATTTTATTTGTCATCTGATAAAAGATTAAACATGGTAATTACCAAATACAAGTTCACGCACTTCTCTGTCACACTAGAATTTGAAGGCATTAATAAGTACAACATTTATCAGATGTGTATCTGCTTTTCTTCTACTTTCTGATCGTAACATGTTTCTTCTCATACAGTTAGTTAACCATACAGGAAGGAAAATTAGGTTAAAAGAGAACTTCATAGGTTCTTCCAGCATAACAAATCTATAAAAGAGTTTAATGTGCCTCATATTCTGATAAAATTTTCATGTGCAAAAGCAAAGGCAAAATAAAATCCGAGATCAATATTGATGGAAAGAAGATTGATACCTTTTCACCAGAAGGCCAAAGATACGGGTTAAAGCGAACAGCACGATAACCATCCTAGAATCAGCAGAAGTATCTTATGCCAACTTAATTCTTAAAGAATGAAAACACTACATCGAAAATAATGAGTTGTTACAAACCTTTAAAACCAGATCTTCAAGATGCTTTATCCCGCTCCCATCTTCTGCTGGATTCGCGAGGCAACAACCGACGAATTTGGAAGGGAACTTCTTCAGCACACTGGAATAGAAGTAATTAGGCATAGGACGAAAGACCTCTCAAGTCAATATGACCCCTAACATCAAGAGATAATTAAACAACTAGAAGACCGAAGAATGCACAAACAAATAAGTCTCAAAATGCAGTTTAAGTGAAGGAGAAAATAAGAAGGTACATAGCATGTGTGCAATATCCTTAAAAGGTCAAAGGCCTATGCAGAGATGTTATAATTACTACGGTATTGAAGGTACACACATCTCAGTTAAGACAATTGACAATTTTTTCATTATAAACTATTACTTAAGGAATATGTTGTATTCACTTAAAGCTGGAACTCTATTTCTTACAACAAATACCCCAAAAAAGAGGGAGAGAAATGAAGAGACCTCGTAACATAAGAATGATCAAACTTATGATTAATGGGCTGAACAATGAGTGCTCCATCAACACCTGCTTCTTCCATACACTGCTCAAAACATAAACATTGAAAGCATTGTGACGTTTAGCACTTAACGGTGACAACAGAAGAAGTGTGTTTGGTTCATCGGAAATATTTTTAATAGAGATGTTTTACTTTGGCAAATCATTTTCTAATGCTTAGCTGCATACTACACTAAGAAATATGTAGCTGTGTTTATGATGTTTGAAGTATAAAAGATGACATCAATTTCTAAGTGTTCGGTGAAACAACTAATCGGAAATAAACATTAGATATTTGATAAAGGAAACATTTTGGAAGTCATTTTAACAATTCAATACAACCAAACACTAGAAAATGATATCATCAAGGAAATTATTCCAAAAGAAATCTTTTCGCCACAGCAAAAGTAATTTTGCCTTCTGATCTTGAAAATATGTTTCAAACAAGTTAAAATCATCCAACACATCTTAGTTATACTAAACATACACAAAAGAGGCATGTAGATTATCATCAACTGATCAAATTAAACATACAACAACAAACCTAGTGTAATCCCACAAGATGGCGTCAGGAAGAATAGAGTAAACACAGACCATACCCTTCCTTAAGGAGGTATAGAAGCTGTTTCCGACATACCCTCAGCTCGGCAGTAACAACAAGCAGAATCAACAGCTAGATAACAATCAATCAAACATTAAAAAAGGTGAAGCCCTTTACCTCCAGCAGAAATTCGACATGACCTGTCAAACTAGGTTCTTGACCAGGAAAATAGGGATACTTTTCTGCAGCCTAACAAATTTCAAATAAACACCCATTAATTCCTCATACTTTCACTTCCCCAAAACAACAACAACAACATACCCAATGCACATTTTCAAGCAATTTGAAAAGGGAATACAGAAATGAGAGCTATAACAATTTTGCCAATTCCCCACAACAACAACAACAAAAAAAGTAGTATAAAATTGTTGTGCTATTGCCCATGTTCCAGCCAAAGCCCTCGTGGCCTAATCCTACTTGAAAAATGATTGAAATTATTCTCTTTATTCGATTTTCCAATTCTGTTAGGAAAAAGAATTGGAATTGTGATCCTATTTATTGATATTTACCTCTTGTGGGGATGCCCAGACATGTAAATGTGAGTCAATGACTTGTGGCTCTACTTCACCAGTTGCTGCCATTTGAGCCAATAAGGGTCTTAATCTTGAATGTATTGTTGGAATAGATACAAGAGAACATGGGCAATTGAAGCTATTTAGAGAAGAAAAAAATGGAGCACATGTTAATGGCTTTAGTGAGTTTACTGTCACTGCTGCTACCATTTTTGTTGTTGCTTCTGGTTCTCAATCCAAATGGAAGGGAAAAAGATTGCATCAATTATACAAAAGAGTTATCTAAATAATATTGACAAAGGTTTAACATGAAGGTGTCGTGGTGTAGTTGGTTATCACGTCAGTCTAACACACTGAAGGTCTCCGGTTCGAACCCGGGCGACGCCATTTTCCTTTTTTCTTCTCTGTAATAATCTTTTTGAGTGTCGGTTTATTTTATTAAAAAAATTTCAACTTCGTCGTATAATTGAATAGACGTATATATGTGACACGTGTCAATACAAAATCAATATTGTCATAGTTAAAACTTATAAATTAACATATGAACAACATCGTTTACTAATGCTAGATATTATTTACATGCATTTTGAATCAAAATATTCACTCATTGATGATATTCATAATTCATTAGTTGAAAAAGTGTAAAAATGTCAATACATATTGATAGTCTCATATGACTAATCACTTTTGATAATGAAATATTCATCTCATATATTGATAAATTAGCATGCAAGAAATTTTATAAGAAAGGGTAAGACAAAGGAAGAAATCAATGGGCACTTACTAAAAGCAACACAAGAAAGGAAAGCCACCATTCAAGGAATACAAAATCAAGTTTGCCACAATCCTAGCGTCTGAGTAGATCTGGAAGATAGGAAATCAACAAAGTATCAAGATCACACGGATATCTTGAAGAGAATCAAGATTATAAGAAATCAAAACAGGAAAGTATCAAGATCACACAAATATCTTCAAGAGAAAGAAACGAATTAAGATTACAAGATGATTTATAAAGAAGGAAGAAATTGGCTTGCTCATGCACTAGGATTCTTGATTTGAAAAACTCTTAGTTATCCTTAACAAAAGCAGACCTCAAAACACTTTATAATTCTCTCCTAGCCTTAGTTGTGAAGTGTGCAAATTCATTTGAACTTACATTGTAATCTTCTTTCATCGTTCATAAAGTTTTGTACACACTTGAGTGAACAATGAAAAAAGAAAAGAGAAATAAAGACTTTAAGTGTAGGTTATACAAGTAGAAGTTGTACCAAAATAGTAGATCTGATTTGCATATCAGATAGGAGTTTAAGTTCAAATCTTTGTATCACCTAAGTTCTCCTCAAGCTCTAAAGAAAATCCTTAAAACCCAAAAGGACTGGACTAGGCACCACATCGATGATCTGAATCAGTATAAAAATATGTCTTGTTCTTTTATATTCTATACTTCGCTTATTTTCTTTGTTAACTCTTTTGCATGTTATATTACACTGTTATACGATATCAAAAGTAAATACAAGAGCATGAAAATAGTCCTAAGAAACCACTGTCATTCTAAATATATCCTGAGAGAAAAATCATAACCTCATATGTCAATGCGAATACAATAGAGTGCACCAACATTTTATTTTTACTTTCAGAAGAAAAGCCACAGGTAGATTAAGACAAATATTTCAATTCTAAGAGAAAGGAAACTACTCCTAAACAAATTGTGTTTAGCAAAAAACATATAAAGTTATTTAAAGTAAATGAAATTTATATTTTTCATTGTTCAATTACAAAAATTGACACATACAACAAGACATACGATCTTATTTTATTTTCAAAAGAAGTCCCCCATTTTTTGCAACATTATCCTTCCACAAGAAACACCAAGCTTCAAAAATTGAATAACAGCCTCACAACATATAATTAGTTGGAATAATAATATTAGAATATTTTATATTTCTAACTGGACCTTTGTGATTACTACAACTACTGAATTATCAGCTAAAAAAGAAATTTTTGATCACTCTTGGAAAAGAAAGAACGAAAACACCTTCAAAAAAATAATAAACTTGTTGTTAGGGTTCACGTTTTGAACAATCTAAAGAATATTTGAGTTGGTTGCTTACAAAATCATTAATGTTGAATCTAATCATGCATCTATTATGCAAAATCAATCTACTTTAGCCCACATCATTCACATTTATTTACATTTATGGACATTCTTCTAGGTAATAAAAAAATCTCATCATGATAAGCCTTACGAAATAGCTACACAAAATAATTCAATGTTTTAAAGCTTATCATTAATAATTATTTACATTATTTGCGATATTCAAGTTCACATATGCTTAAGAAGAACTCTTCCTCTTTATATCTTAAGTAATTCTCATTGCTAACTTGATTCGATCGTTCAAATTATACATTTCCAATGCAGTAGATTCAATAACAAAAAATATCTTACCATAAATCTCATATAGATCAAACTCTCTTTGTTAAGAGAACTTGTATACTAATCTTTGTACTATTCTTTCAATATTCTAGTTTGTTAAGTTTGTTAAGAAGTTAGTTAGTTAGTTAACTACAAATTAGTTAATTAAATAAAGTAGTTAGGCTAAGTATCCTTAGTATACACTTAAATGTAAATTGTATATATAGGTATGTAAACATATATGTAAATACACAGAAAATACAGTTCTACTTCTTCATCATTCTCTCTCGTCTCCTTCATCTTCTTCCTCTTCTTCTTGAAGCTCATTAACAGAGCTTCTTCACATGGTATCAGAGCCATTGAAGAGTTGAATCTCTGAGTTAGTTTCTTCATAATCTGAAGACAAGAGTTCTAAGAATCTTGAGTTGAAGATCGAGTGTCTGTCTAAATTGAAGACTGTTAGCTGTTGAAATTGATCAAATCATGCCTTCAACTGGAGATGGAGCTTCAAGTGAAGTTCAACAACAAATTCCAGTCACAACTACTGCCAAAATAGATCACAATCATCCCCTCTTTATACATCCTTCAGATACTCAAGGTTCTGTTCTGATTTCAATTCAATTGTTGGGTTCTGAAAATTATTCTTTGTGGAGCAAATCTTTAAAACTTGTGTTACTAGGAAAAAAACAAGTTAGGATTTTTACTTGGAACTTGTAAAAAGGAGATGTATTCTGAATGTTTACATGATGTATGGGATAGATGCAATGCAATTGTTCTTGGATGGATTATGAATACTGTGTCTAAAAGTTTGATTAGTGCAGTGATCTACGGATCTGATGCTCATTCAGTGTGGGAAGATCTGTGTGAAAGATTTGATAAAGTAAATGCATCTAGAGCCTTTTATCTTCACAAAAAACTAGTTACTATGTCACAAGGGACTTCTTCTGTGTCAATCTATTTTTCAAGATTGAGAGAGTTATGGGATGAGGCTGAAACTTTGATTCCTTGTCCTTCATGTGCCTGTCCTGAGTCTAAACAATACATTGAGCACTTACAATTTCAAAAGTTGTGGCAATTTCTGATGGGGCTTAATGAGTCTTATGCTCATGCAAGAAGCCAAATGCTGATGCAGATTCCAGTGCCAAGTGTAAATCAAGCTTATGCTATGATTGTTAGTGTTGAGAGTCAAAGAATACATGGTGCAGGAAATACATTTTCATCTACAGAAGTTGTATCTGAAACAGCATTGATGAGTAATAGAATGCCTCTTAGTTCTTCTCAGTCTGGACATGGTGGATACTACAACAATAATACAACTTCCTCAGGAACTGGAAGGGGAATTTCTAATTTTCAGAATAATGGATATAGAAATAAGGGGTATGGAGATGGAAGAACTGGTTACTCTGCAGGAAAGTCTTAACTCTATTGTGAATTCTGTCATTATAAAGGACATACAAAAGAAACTTGTTATAAACTTCATGGTTATCCAAAGAAGAAAGGAGGAGTATCTTCTTATGCAAATAATGCTGCTTCTGCTGGAAATGAGTCTGGAATGATAAACTCAACTTCAAGTTCAAATACTAGAACAAATGAATCATCTAATGACACTACTTTAGGACAGGGTGTGTCAATGTTTACTCAAGAACAATACTATGAGATATTACAAATGCTGAGAAAAAGGAAGAGTAAGGAAGTGGATACAATGGCCATTGTAGCTACTGCAGGTGTATCTGGAACATCAGGTAATATTACATCCCTAATGTCTGATATGTCACATATTAATTAATTATAGATACTGGTGCTTCCAATCATATGGTTCACAACTTTGGTTTAATGAGTCAGTCTGCAAATCTTGATGTTCAGGGAGGTATGAGAGTTAATTTACCTACTGGTGATCAGGTGTCTATTAGTCATATTGGTGAATCTTTGGTTCTTAAAGACAAAGTAGTAAAGGATGTGTTGTTTGTTCCAGAATTCAAGTATAATCTTCTATCAGTGTCACAACTAACAAAACAGTTGAGGTGTGCAGTAGTGTTTTTTCCTGATTTCTGTATTTTTCAGGATCTCTTCAATGGGAGGTTCCTGGGGATTGGTAAAGAGAATCAAGGATTGTATATCCTCAATACTACTGCCACAACAAAGATTTCAAATGATCAAGGTTCTTCTGGAGAATATGCAAAGGAAGCTGCATGTAAAAGGATTCCTATTAGCTTTAACTCTTCTGTTGATTATGCAAGTAGTCTATGGCATAAAAGACTTGGACATGCTCCTCTCAAAGTGTTAAGTAGAATAAAAGAATTAAACATAGTGTCTATACATGATCAGCATTAAACTATATGTCCAATTGCCAAGCAATCAAGACTTCCTTTTCCTACCAGTCTTTCTCATTCAAGTTCAATTTTTAATATTATACATGGTGATGTATGGGGACCCTACAGAGTACCTAATCATGATGGTAAAAGATATTTTTTAACTCTTGTGGATGATATGTCCAGATATACTTGGATTTTCTTATTGCACACTAAGTCAGATATTGTGGTCTTCCTGAAGAAGTTTATATGCAGATACCTGAAGGTTTTGCAAACCAGGGGGAGAAAAATATGGTTTGCAAACTTCATAAGTCCTTGTATGGACTGAAGCAAGCACCAAGGCAATGGAACTTAAAACTAACAGAGGCTTTAGTTGATATGGGATTTTCACAATCTCATTATGATTACTCACTCTTTACTAAGAACATAGGTAAAGATCTTCTAGTCATCTTGGTTTATGTTGATGATCTCCTGGTTACTGGGAGCAGCTTATATCATATACAACAAATAAGGGAGGATCTACAACAAAAGTTCAGAATGAAAGATCTTGGTGAGCTTAAATATTTTCTTGGAATTGAATTCTCCAGATCTAAGGAAGGTATACTGATGAATCAAAGGAAGTATGCTTTAGGACTTGTGTCTGAGTTGGGATTAGCAGGTTGTAAGCCTTCTTCTACACCCTTGGAGTTTAATCACAAGTTAACTTCTACTGTGTTTGATGAAGTTATTGGGAAAAATACTAATGCAGAAGACTTAATCCTTGATGAGTTTGGAAAATATCAGAGGCTAATAGGGAAGTTACTATACTTAACCATGACTAGACCTGATATAGCTTTTGTAGTACAGGTTCTTAGCCAATATATGCACTCACCTAAATCATCTCATATAGAAGCTGCACTTAGAGTAGTGAGATATATAAAAGAAACTGCAGGTCTTGGATTGTTTATGCCAAGTAACAAAAACAATGAGATGGTAGCTTATTGTGACTCTGACTGGGGAGCTTGTGTAGAAACGAGAAGGTCAGTTACTGGTTATATGATTAAACTAGGAGGAGCACTGGTGTCTTGGAAATCAATGAAACAAAGCACAGTATCAAGGAGCTCTGCAGAAGTTGAATTCAAAAGTATGGCCACTACAGTTGCTGAGATAGTCTGGTTTAAAGGCTTGTTCAGAGAGTTAGGAATGAACATAAAGTTGCCAGTAAAAGTATTTTGTAATAACAAAGTTGCTATCCAAATAGCAGCACATCCAATCTTTCATGAAAGAACCAAACATTTTGACATAGATTGTCATTTTGTAAGAGAGAAGATACTTGAAGGACTGATTCAGACACAACACTTGGGAACAAGAGAACAACAAGCTGATATACTTACTAAAGGGCTGTGCAAGCCTCAACATGAAGAACTAATTGTTCAAGCTAGGAATGAAAAATGTATTTTCCAATTCTTAGCTTGAGGGGGAGTGTTAAGAGAACTTGTATACTAATCTTTGTACTATTCTTTCAATATTCTAGTTTGTTAAGTTTGTTGAGAAGTTAGTTAGTTAGTTAACTAGAAATTAGTTAATTAAATAAAGTAGTTAGGCTAAGTATCCTTAGTATACACTTAAATGTAAATTGTATATATAGGTATGTAAACATATATGTAAATACAGAGAAAATACAGTTCTACTTCTTCATCATTCTCTCTCGTCTCCTTCATCTTCTTCCTCTTCTTCTTGAAGCTCATTAACAGAGCTTCTTCACACTCTTTAACTTGTCAAATTAAAGAAGTCATTCTCTTATCATGACTTTCAGTAAATTGTTTTATCACCTCCATTAAATCTTTAAGGATAATCTCATTTTCATTCTCAGATATATTTTTTTTCAGTCTATCTTTTTCTTTGACTTTAAAAGATGATGCTTTAAAATTATTACTTTGTTTAAGGTTGATGAGTTTCACCTTTTTGAGTTGTGAATAAATTGTGTGTTGCTCCAGTTGATTTATATTATGTTCTGCTTGAGCAGTAAGTGAACTTCATGTTGCTCCAGTTGATACATTAGGTTCCTTTTGAATAACTTGATCTTCTTTTGTGCCTGCAGCATCATCTACGTCGACAACAACAATAGTATCCACTAATTTATTATTAGCAATTTTTTAAGCTTTTGTTCTTTCTATTTCTTCTATATCTTTAGACCTTTTGACAAACTCTCGAGTAGCTTTATCCTTGCCAAGTATTTCTTTGTAATCAGCAAACAATGACCATTTTCTCAAGTTCTTAATAACATGTTGTAGCATGTAAATAGCCATATAAAAGTAAATAATGAAAATATATGAATGCACCACAATCTTCTAAGTATGATGAAACATTCAACATTACACAATTTATGAGGATCCATAGACACCTATTTTCTATTTAAAAAATTCAATATCATTATAAAATTGAATTCTAGAAGGAAAAGGTATCAATCATGTTACTTAAATAATTTATTGCAGACACGTATAGGAAGGTAATCTTAATACATATAGAATAGATTGAATCCTTTTAGTCTAACACTTAGTACGCTAAGAGTCCTTATTTACATAAGCTTCTACTCTTACCACATTCCTAGTCTACTTGATGCATTGTACTCTATATAACATTATATATAATATAGAAGGCTCAACGTAGAGCTCATCTTGGGAGAATATTATTATACACATGGTATCAGATAGCCATCAATAGCAATGCACTTATTTTTTTTCTTCTCACAGAATTAAGTGGTTTATTTCTCTCACGTAAAGATGGTGACAAACACTGGAACAATTTCTGACCCAATTATCCCATCTTTTCAAACAGATCTACCATCCCTAATGTACCTGCAACATCATCATCAGGTATTTCTGCCAGTCTCCCCCCTCTATCTTATTCCTTCTCCACACTGCCAACCTCTTTTCCTTATTAGACCTCTTCTCGCACTACTTTAATTGGTCCATATGTTAGTAGTTTTGGTTCCTCCTTTCAATTTCATTTATCAAAAATAAAAATTCAGTGCCTCTCTCAAGATATAATCATGTTGCTGCTCTTGCTGCACCAAACGTCACAAATCTGGTGACTATAAAGCTTGCATCCGTTGAAGACTACCTCACATGGTGTACTCAATTTCAATCTCTCTTGCTCTCCCATAAACTTTTTGGATTTGTCGATGGTTCAATCTTTCCACCAAATCCCTTTATTTATGATGCATCTAGAACTCAACAGTCGAATCCTCTTTATCGGTCATGGATCAAAGTTGATCAAAGTGTTCGTTCGTGGTTATTTGCGACACTTTCTCGAGAAGTTCTTATGGATGTTCTTACTGCCTACTTCATGTTATATTTGGAATTCTCTACAACGTCGGTACATGGAGGCAAGTCAGGCGAAATCTATAGAATTAAAGAGACAACTGATAACTATGCATAAAACAAACTCTAGGTCGATGGATCAATATCATCGAGAGGCCAAGCAGATTGCTGACTCGCTTGCAGCAATAAGTTATTCTATTTCTTCTCAAGATTTTATTGATCATGTGATTCTTGGATTAGGCAAGGAATATGACATTTTGGTTAGGATTATTACATACTTTCCTGGTTCACTGTCACTTGAAGAACCTACAACAAAACTTCTACTCCATGAACAACGATTGCGAACAATTCAAGGATATAAATTCTGTTGTCCTACATCAAGCACTCGCTACTCAAAATGTGAGCTTAAATTCATCAAATATCTCTGGTAATCAGTCTCCTCCTTAAGAAAGTCGTGGCAAAGGTCGCTCTTTCTCCTCCAAAGGTCGAGGCCGTGGTGGTAGAAGTCGAGGCTCTTTTAGTCGGAGTCAACAACATCAAGTTACCTCTAGCAACTCTGTTACTCGCGGTGGTTTCTCTGGACAATCATCGTTAGGTATTGGTAGCATCCCAACAACTTCATATATTTCACCTTCTATTAACGTACCTTCATCGTCCACTGGAATTTTAGGTCTCTTACCTTCTCCACTTGTTTGTCAAATTTGTGGACATCTTGGTCATTCTACTCTTTAGTGCAATAATTTTTTAACCATGTTTTTGTTGTTAATTATATGCCTAAGTCTTTCGCTGCTATGTCGTTTGGTGAAACAAACGATGTTCCTTGGTATTTTGATTCAGCTACTTTCGCTCATATGACTCCATCTGAACGTAATTTTATACATAAATTTTCCTACAATGGATCAGATCATGTATTGGTTGGGAATGGATCTTTGCTTAAAATTGCAAAAATTGGGTACACACAATTACCCACTCCATCTTGTCCCTTACATTTGAAATCCATATTTCATGTTCCCCATCTCCGCCACCATTTACTTTCTGTCAAAGAACAATTGTTCTGTTAGTTTTGACTCATCTTCTGTTATTGTTAAGGACAAAGCCTCGGGTCAAATTCTCCTTCAAGCTTCCAGTAAGGGCGACGTATATCCTTTATCTCTTTGGTCCAAGTCTTCTCCTCCCCAGGCGTGTGTTGCTTTTCGCCATCCTGGTAATATATGGCATCGTCGCTTGGGACACTGTGGAACTCGTGTTTTAGCTAGTCTTAGGAAAAATAATTCCATCAGTTTGTCTAATTTGTTTAGTAATAAGTGTGTCTCTTGTCGTCTAGGAAAATCTCATCCTTTATCATTCAATCTAGTGGACCATTGTAGTTATTTTCCCTTGGGCATCATTCATTCAGATGCATGGAAATCACATGTTTTATCTAATTTGGCCTTTAAATATTATGTTGTTTTTGTTGATGATTTTTCCTGATTTACGTGACTTTATCCAATGAAAAATAAATCAGATGTTTTTCCTCAATTTTGTGCTTTTCAAAGCTAGTGGAAATTTTGTTTAATACTAGAATAAAAGTTTTCCAAAGTGACGGAGGAGGTGAGTTTGACAACAAAGCCATGATTTCACATTTTATTAATTCAGCCATTTCTTTTCGTAAGTCATGTTTGGACACTCCCAACAAAATAGGGTTGCTGAAAGGAAACATCGACATATTATTGAAATGGTACGCACTGTGTCTCACAGATGCTACTTTTCCATTTAAATTTTGGGTTGATGTTGCGTTTTATGATGTCTTTACCATTAACAGGTTACCTACAACAATTTTGCATAGTCTTTCTCCGTTTGAGAAACTGTTTCATAAGCTTCCTGATTACAACTTTCTTCGAGTTTTTGGTTGCGAGTGCTTTCCTGATTTGTCTGCTCGAGTCTTTCATAAGATTACACCTCGTTCGATTCGGTGTGTCTTTCTTGGATATGAATCTGGCTATAAAGGTTATCGTTGTCAATCGTCATGTTATATTATATTTCATGAACTAGTTTTTCCATATTCTGAGTTATCTAGTTCTCCCAGAGTTACCTCTCATTCATCCTCTAGTTCTGATCTTCTTGTTGTAATGTCGCTTGAAAATCATAGGACTCCCTATACACATCTCGAATCTTCTGTATCTACATCCATTGCATCCTTACATCATGTGTCTCAACCCTCATCCTCTGGATCTTTAGATTCCACAAGGTGTTAGATCTCTACTTTAGAGTCTAATTTAACTGTACCTCGTCCGAGTGAGTCGTTACCAGTAGGATCTTCACCGCCCTTATCTACTTCGCCACATGTTGTTAATTTCTCACTTATTCATCTACCATTCCTCTGCATTCAATGCAAGCTCGACCAATGTATGGTATTTCTAAGCCAAACCAACATTTTTCTTTGAGTGTTAATGTCCATGAACATGAACCTTCTTGCTTTTCTTAAGCTGTGAAAAATTCAAAGTGGCAACAAGCAACGACAAATGAATTTAATGCCTTTTTGGAGAACAAAATGTGTATCCTTGTTCCTTATACTACAAACATGAACTTAGTTGGTTCTGAATGGGTATATCACATAAAATATAATTTAGATGGGTCTATTGAGAATATAAGGCTCGTCTTGTAGCACAAGGATTTCATTAGAAACCTGACATCGATTATCATGAGACCTTAAGCCCTGTTGTTCGTGCAACAACGAGAAGAATTGTTCTTTCCCTTGCTGTCTCCTTTTCTTGGCAGATTCGTCGGTTGGATGTTAAAAATGTCTTTTTACACGATGTCCTTATATATCGCTCTTCTTCTCATGTTCTTATTCTCTTACTCTATATCGATGATATTATTCTCACAGGTAGTCATAATGGTCTTCTTGATCAATTCATATCTCATTTATCTCATCAATTTGCAATGAAGGATTTAAGCAATCTTCATTACTTTCTTGGTAGTCAAGCGGTTCGTTCATCTCATACTCTTCACTTATCTCAGCAAAGTACATTTATGATTTATTGCTTAAATTTCACATGTACACATGCGAACCTGTCTGTACCCCTCTTGCTTCTCACACTTCTATCTTTCTAATGGACGGTGAGTTACTTACAGATCCTAGTGAATATAGGAGCATGGTTGGTGCTCTTCAATATTTGACTATGACACGTCCAAATATTTTCTATGTCGTAAATGTTGTCTCTCAATTTATGCATGACCCCCATACTACTCACATGCATTGTGTCAAGCGTATTTTTAGGTATTTGTCGGGTACGTTGACCTATGGTCTGACTTTACGTACCGCATCACCTACTTCCATGGTTATTGCTTACTCCGACGCAGGCTGGTTGTCCTGATAGTCATCGTTCTATGTCTTGTTTTGTTGTGTTCCTAGGATCTAATCTAATCTCTTGGCGTGCAAAGAAGTAACCAACGGTTTCAAAATCATCTAAAGAGGTTGAATATCGGGTTGTTGCATACACTATTGCTGAGACTTGTTGGATTCGCCACATCCTTTGTGAGTTTGGTATCTTTCTTCATGAACCAATTCGTGTATTGTGTGATAACATCAGCTCCACTTACATGAACCCGCAATCCAGTTTTTCATGATCGCTCGAAACATATCGCTGTTGATTTTCATTTTGTTCATGACAAGGTTGCGCAAAGGGATCTTATAGTCCAATATGTTCATACACAATTGCAGTTAGCTAATATCTTCACAAAGGGCCTGCCTTCATCTCGCTTTTGATTTTTAAGAGACAATCTGTCCATTACTTCGGCTAGTCCAGATTGAGGGGGCGTATCAACGCATATAAAATAGGTTGAATTCTTTTAGTCTAACACTTAATACTCTAAGAGTCCTTATTGTTAGGATCGAATTCACGCACACACACTACATGAATGAAGAACACAAGAACTTTCAAGAGAAAGAGATGAGAAATCTAGAGAGAGAGAGAGAGAAAACTCAATATTTCGTGGTAAAACCCCGTGAGTAAACTTCCACGGCGGTGAGGTAGATTTATATTAATAAATCAGAGTATTTTTGGTTACAAAGAATAAATAGGAAAACCTAAAATAGAGAATAAATAGGAAACCTAAAATAGAGAATAAATAGAAAAACCTAAAATTAATCAGGCTCCACTACCTAACAATTCTCCCACTTGGAGACTGACTCAGTCATCCAAAAAGTACATTCTCAAAAAAAATCTCTTCATCATCAACATCTTTACCACACCGCAACATCTGTAGCAACAACTACAGAAGACCAACCGAGGTTTTACATAACCTCAGTTTCCCAACATCAACACATTTCGTCAACATGTCTGTCGGGTTCTTTGCACCTTCTATCTTCTCCAAGCACATATCACCATCCTCCACTGTCCTGCGAGTGAAATGGTATCGCCTTCTGATGTGCTTTGTCTTCGAATGATAGACTGGATTTTTCACCAACTGTATGGCACTTTAGTTATCTGAGTAGAGAATCTTCTCGCTCTGCTTCTTGCCCAATTCCTCAAGATAATCTGCCAGCCATATCATCTCTTTCCCAGCTTCAACTATTGCCACATACTTAGCTTCAGTAGATGAAAGAGAAACAAACTTCTGAAGCCTGGACATCCAACTCACTGCTGTACCACCTATGGTGTAAATGTACCCAGATGTACTCTTGCTCGAGTCAACATCCCCACCAAGATCAGCATCTACAAAACCCTGTAGAGTCACCTTGCCTTTGCCAATACAAAGTGAAGTACTGGATGTACCTCTCAGATATCTCAGAAGCCACTTCACAGCTTCCCAATGCTCTTTCCCAGGGTTCGCCGTGTACCTGCTAACAACTCCCACTGCATGTGCTATATCAGGTCTAGTGCAGACCATAACATACATTAAACTACCAACTGCTGAAGCATATGGAACAAGTGCCATGTGATCACGCTCCTCGGCAGTCTTGGGTGACTGCTCCTTTGACAATTTAAAGTGATTTGCCAATGGAGTAGCCCTGGGTTTAGCATCATTAACCCTGAATCTGCTCAGCACCTTCTCAGTGTACAACTCCTGATATAGATTTAAAGTGCCAGCAGATCTATCCCAAGAAATCTTCATCCCTAAAATCTGTTTTGCTGGACCCAAATCTTTCATCTCAAATGTTGCAGACAACCTTATCTTCAGATTGTTAATCTCCCTCATACTAGATCCTGCAATCAACATATCATCCACATACAAGAGTAGAAAGACATATGAATCAGTGTATTTCTTGAAGTAGCAACAAGGATCTTTTTCAGCTTTGCAGAATCAACTCTTGGTCATGAAGGAGTCAAATTTCTTGTACCACTGCCTTGGTGCTTGCTTTAGTCCATACAAGCTTCTGGTGAGCTTTCACACCATGTGTTCCTTGCCTGGAACTACAAATCCTTCCGGTTGCTGCATATAGATCTCTTTGTCCAGATCTCCATGTAAAAACGCTGTTTTTACATCCATTTGCTCTAGATGCAAATTCTCCGATGCAACAATACTCAACAGAATTCGAATAGAGGTTAACTTCACAACAGGAGAAAATATTTCAGCATAATCAATACCTTTCCTTTGTGAATATCCTTTAACCACTAAACGAGACTTGAACCTTCTTTTGCCATCTGGTTCAGTCTTGATTCTGAACACCCACTTGTTCAGCAAAGCTCTCTTCCCTGCAGGTAACTCAGTCAACACCCATGTGTCGTTCTTCTCAAGTGACCTCATCTCATCATCCATGGCTTGCTCCCACTTAATCGAATCCTCCACCTGTAGGTCTTCATTAAAAGACTCTGGTTCCCCCTCATCAGTCAATAATAGATAGTGTAATGAAGGTGAATACCTATCTGGTGCCCTGATGTATCTGGATGATCTCCTTAACACCTGCTCAGGTGTAACTTGCTCCACTTCAGATTCTTCAGTAGGAGTTGGTTGAGTATTTGCTTCGACATCTCTGGGGTTACTCTTCTCCAACTTAACCTCAACTCCCACTTGCTTTGTAATCTCTAGAACCTTCTGATCTCTGTCCTTGTACAGGACAGACTCATTAAATGTCACGTCACAATATCTCAGGATCTTTCTGTTCTTGTCATCCCAAAATCTGTAACCAAACAAATCAGAATCATAGCCTATGAAGTAACACTTCACAGCCTTGGCATCAAGCTTGTCTCTCTTTTCTGGATCAACATGAAAATAAGCAGTGCCACCAAAAGTCCTCAAGTGTGAGTACTTGAGTTCTTTTCTTGTCCACACCTCCTCTGGAATCTTGAACCCTAAAGGAACTGATGCTCCCCTGTTGATCAAGTATGCAGCTGTGCTCACAGCATCCACCCAAAGTGTTTTGGGCAGCCCACAGTGTAACCTCATACTCCTTGCACGCTCATTCATTGTTTTGTTCATCCTCTCAGCAATTCCATTCTGTCTTGCCTTACCAGGAACTGTTCTCATCAATCTGATTCCCTCAGCTGCACAGAATGTCTTGAACTCTGATTTGTCATACTCTCCTCCATTGTCAGACCTTAGGCATTTGACTTTCAAGCCGGTCTGATTCTCAACTTCAGCTTTCCACTTCTTGAAAGTTGCAAACACATCTGACTTATGCTTCAAGAAGTAAACCCATACCTTCCTGCTGAAATCATCAATGAAGGTAACATAGAATTTGGATCCTCCAAGTGATGATACTGGAGATGGTCCCCAAACATCTGTATGGACCATTTCCAACCGCACTTTCTTGGATCTCTAGGAGTCTTTGTGAAGCTTACTCTTTTCTGTTTGCCCATAACACAACTCTCGCAAAGACCCATATCAACAGACTTCAGACCCTCTAATGCTCCTTTTGCAACCAGCATCTTCATTCCTTTATTACTCATGTGTCCAAGTCTGTTGTGCCACAGACATGAACCGGAAGCACCTTCAGCAATAGCGGCCATGTTTATACACCCTGCAGTGGTGTAGAAGGTTCCAAATTTGGTGCCACAAGCTACTACCATAGAACCTTTCACGATCTTCCACGAACCTTTCCCAAACTCTGCTGCATATCCCGTGCTATCCAACTGACCAACAGAGATCAGATTTTTCTTGATCCTAGGAATATATCTGACATCCTCCAATGTCCACTGGTTTCCCGAGGTGGTCTTTATGCAAACATCCCCTTTTTCTTCAATCTCTAAGGCTTTATTGTCAGCAAGATATACTTTTCCAAAATTTCCAGATTTGAAGTTTTAGAACAACTCCTTGCTTGGAGACGAATGGAAAGATGCACCAGAATCCAAAATCCATGATTCAACCGGGTTGTTCACACTAAGGATTAGAGCATCTCCAATGTCCTCTGCTGAATTTACAGAATCATTGTCATCTCCAAATTTCTGATTCTGTTTCTTCTTTTGCTTTGTACAGTTCGTCCGAAAGTGCCCTTTTTCTCCAAAGTTTCAACAAGTCACGTTTGATCTGTTCAGTGATTTTCCTCGATTCTTTGATTTTGATCAACCATGTTGATTTTGGCCTTTCGTCTTACTTCTCCCCCTTCGATCAACGCTGAGAGCACTGCCCGATGAATCTCCCACTTCTCATTTGCGATTACTTTCGCTAAGAACAACATCACAGATTTCATCAAACTTCAGTTTCTCAGATCCACGGGAACTACTAATCGCAGCAACAACAGTATCCCAAGACTCGGGCAGAGATGACATCAAAATCAACGCCTTAATTTCATCTTCGAAATTAATATCCACAGAATTGAGTTTACTCACAATCATATTGAACTCATTTATATGATCAGAAACGAATCAGTTTCAGACATCTGTAAATTGAACAATCTACGCATCAAATATACCTTGTTCATAGCCGATGGTTTTTCATACATGTTTGACAGTGTTTTCAACAGACCGGACGTAGTCTTCTCCTTCACGATGTTGAACGCCACGTTTCTTGACAAAGTCAACCGGATCAACCCTAGAGCCTGACGATCCTTGAGTTTCCACTTCTCCTCCGTCATGGATTCCGGCTTCACCCCGGTCAACGGTTCGTGAAAATCTTTCTGGTACAGATAATCTTCGATCTGCATCTTCCAGAAACTGAAATCGGATCCATCAAACTTCTTGATTCCAAGCTTCGAACTATCCATCTTCTGTGATCGTGTTGAATCTCCTTAGCTCTGATACCAGTTGTTAGGATCGATTCACGCACACACACTAGATGATTGAAGAACACAAGAACTTTCAAGAGAAAGAGATGAGAAATCTAGAGAGAGAGAGAGAAAACTCAATATTTCGTGGTAAAACCCCGTGAGTAAACTTCTACGACGGTGAGGTATATTTATATTAATAAATCAGAGTATTTTTGGTTACAAAGAATAAATAGGAAAACCTAAAATTAATCAGGCTCCACTACCTAACACTTATTTACATAAGCTTGTACTCTTACCACAATCATAGTCTACTTGATACATTGTACTCTTTATAACATTATATATATATAGAAGGCTTCAACGTGGAGCTCATCATGGGAGAATATTATTATACACAGGTAATAGATGATTTCAAACTAAAATGTTCAATTTTATAAAAAATAAAAAGTAATATTGAAAAACAAAGGTAAAATGTCTTATTTTTGTTCGACTTCAATAACTAAAATATTAATATTATTTTGTCACACTTCAAATACATGTTCATTTTTTGGAGTTTTAGAAACTAAACCTAATGAATCCTTTTTTAGAAAACACGATTTTTGAACAAATAAAACAAAACTCACATCAAAATTGGGAGTACTCAAACATCAACTTCATTGAAAAATATATTGAGAAGACCTAGAATTTCATTCCTTTCTCGTCAGATTAAAAGAGGAGAAAACAAGAGGAGAAAAAGAAAATAAAAAAAATAAGTCAAGTTTAGAGTTTTCGAACTTTTAATGGCAAAGAAAAAACACAAAATTGAAAGTTTTTTTCATTTTATTTGTTTGGAAGATGAAGAGTCACATTCTAGATCTACAAATATAGAGAGAGTATTTGAATGTTTATTTAAAAAGAAGTGGAGTATATTTGATTGAGAGTGAAACGTAAAGTGGTCAATTTATATTTTTATTCATGTAGTACTAATTATTCAAGTATAACTTATTTCATCTCGAACTCGCATAAAATAATTCATGGATTGACTCATAACTTATACATGTATTACTTCAATAGTTTTCTAATTTTCTAATGAAACATAGAATTATGTGTGTTAAAACATTATATCTTGACATAAAAGAGCTATCAAATATAGTATAACTTATGTAACGTAACTCAATCCTTATCCAGTAACCAAACGATCTCGCACTTTAAACCATGGTAAAAATTAGGCTATTTCCTAATATTATACTCTAGTAACAACTTTTTTACCATTTGTAATGGATATGTTTACCTAATCGGTCTATACAAGAGGGTTGAGGCTCGTCATCTCCGTCACACACCATCTTTGTCCCTCATTTTCACCAACCACACACACTCTCTCTCTCTATCTCTATTGCAGTTCAACTCGCCGTACCGGAGAACTGAAATCGGCAACTATGGCAGCTACATTTGCTTCAGTGGTGAGTTTCTTTAACCTCTCAATAATTTGCAGTTGAGCTTTGTTGTTCAGTGTTGCCTTCTAATTTGTAGTAATAACACTAATTTTTGGAAATAGAGCGTTGTTGTTGTTGTTGTTGTTGTTTTAGTTGACTAACGTTTCTCCGTTTACAGTCGAATTTAGGCTCAATTTCAGTTCCACGAGTTGCGAACCCTACATATGCTGCTTATCCGAAGTTGCTGAAATCTTCATTCTCATCGTCAAGCTTATTTGGTGGTTCGTTGCGTCTGGACACTTCTTCAAACCGTTCGGTTCACAAAAAAACCGGCGGTTCATCTGGTTCTATTCAAGCCGCGGTGGAGGTCTGTGCTCGCTCGCTGAGCTAATTTATTAGTGATTGCTCTACTGTTTGTGTGTTTCTTCTTTGATTTCGCCGAAAATTTGATGATTGAGTCAATATGTCTAGCGTTGAGCTAGTAAATATGCGTTCTAGGGTTTCTGTGAGGAATAACTTTTCTGTTTAAGTTCTAGAGCTAAATGTAAGGGATAAGTAGATGAATACATTGGTTGCAGATGGCATGTGTGGCTGAGTGTTACTTCGTTGTCTCATTTTATGTGAGAATATGTTAAATTAGGTTTGTATATAGTATTGGTGATGCTAGAAGAAACTATGAACAACTTTTGGAAAAAAAGTTTATATCGAAGGTTGTGAAAAGAGAAATTTTAGTTCTTCATAATATTTGTGAGTGGAACAAGGACTTTTAATACTTACAACTTGTGAAATTGGTATAAAAATATAGAGATGTCAAATATGACCCAAAATGAGAAGACTGTCATATAATGCAGTGTTTTCTTTTGTTAAGTAGCAAAGTTAATTGTGGAAGCGGATTTTTAAGTCTTGGAGCATTGATTAGAATGGCTGTGGTTCAGTTTTCAGCAAACATGGTGTTATGTTGCCTTTTGTATGGGACTAATGTTCCATAATTTGTTCATTACTTGGTTGAAGTTTTTAATAGATCTGAATGTATTTATTGAAATCCAGGTGGCGGATTTGCAATCCAAAGTGACAAACAAAGTTTATTTTGATATTAGCATTGGGAATCCTGTTGGAAAACTTGCTGGGCGAATTGTAATTGGATTATATGGTGATGATGTGCCACAGACAGCTGAAAATTTCCGTGCACTCTGCACAGGTTCTTTAATAGATTTTATGTTATTAATATTATTGTCGTCGATATTCTTATGACTAGTGCTGCTATCACTACTACCTTTATTGCAGTTTTTGTTCTCATTATCATTATTGCTATAATATTCTGCCTTGTTGCTTGAGCTTCATGCATATAATTCTTTCTATCATTTATGTTTAGCTTATAGTTTGGATTGATTTCTTCCGATCAGGTGAGAAGGGCTTTGGCTTCAAGGATTCTGCATTTCACCGTGTTATTAAAGATTTCATGATTCAAGGGGGTGATTTCGACAAGGGAAATGTAGGTGTCTCAACACCTGGTTTGCTTTCTCTTTCTTTCTTTTTTTTTTCTATTTGTTCCTCTAATTGGCATTCTTCTTGACACACACATCCTTCACCCAGTTCATTGTATTTTCTGTAGTACACTTGGTGTGTTTTGGGTGCTTATCTTTTAGCCTTTTATTTTGCTTGTTTCACCTTGAGCAAGATTTTAAATTAACAGAAATGCAAAATTCTGAATTAGTTCTTTGCCTAGTGTTTTCTTGTTCCTGTTTGGTGGTTTATCCTTCATCTTTTGGATCCTCCATGGCTCCAATTTCTACCATGGAAAACCAGAGAAGAAAAGGTTGTTTTTCAGTTTGTTTCGGTTCTGTGTTTGTGAGACTTCCCTGATGCTTGTAGCAACGTAAGATCTCTGTATTCTAAATTATCAATTTTCATGGTATAAACTTTTTTTCAAAAATAAGTAATGAACTTGCATGATGTAACTTTGCTTGTTCTATGTTTCTGAATGGGATGTCTTCTTTGATTAGTAGTTGAATGTGTGAAAGAGTACATGAGCTAAGATGCTCAGTGGAATATGTACTACTGCCATATTCAATAATTCTGTTTAAGTGGAATGTGTTATTGCACACAACTTGACTGCTCCAATATTTAATATGCATAGATTGATTGAAGAGTGTTCTAGTGTTTGCAGTTCATAATTTGGAAAATTTTCACTTGCCATTCTGGCATATTGTAATCTTCCCCCCATGGATTTAATTTTTTATTCGCAGGGAACCGGTGGTAAAAGCATATATGGTCGTACCTTCAAGGATGAAAACTTCAAGTGTAAGTTGGATTTTCTTCTTAAAAATTGGTTTCAAACTTCTCCTTGTGGTTAAGGCAATGGACCCCTTTGGTTCAGATTGTCAATTGTGTTCAATGTTCTTTTGTGATGAAAAATCCTTGTGTAATTGCAGTGGTTCATACCGGACCTGGGATTGTTAGCATGGCTAATGCAGGGCCTAATACCAACGGAAGCCAATTCTTCATTTGCACTGTAAAGGTATGTGGAATAGGAATCTCAATCAGCTGAATATCTTTTGTGAATACTGACTGCAAAGTTGTTTTCAAAAAAAAAAAAATACTGACTGCGAAGTTGTGATTACAATAGTACTCTTATCATATTGCAAAAGGGTATATGAAATTAAAGAGGTTTATATGCTCATTTTGGAATTTTGACCATTAGGTAGTCATTTTTAGCTGCTCTTGATTCCTAGAAACAAAGAACCACTTGTTTACTTCCTTCCTTTCTTAATGTTTTCAGCCCTTAGCAAAACCCATGTTTTTGAGCTTGTAAATATTTAGTTTGAGCAACATTATTTGTCAAATAATTCTTACTCGTTGCTTCTTATGTGTTGTGATAAAGATGTATCTGCTAGTTAGTTGTCATGCTTCAGCGTAGCTGGACTTTGCCCAGATTCATACCAACTTATACATGAATAACATCTAACAGTTCATACTTTGGAGTGTTTAAAACTAAAAACGAATGAAGGAAACCAAATTAGCAAATTTCACTAGCTCACGTCTGCAAACATGTATTCATTTTCTGTTTCTAACCTGTCCAAGGAACTATATACATGGAAGTATATGAATTTGGGTATTTTCAGGATAATTCAGTTAGCCAAGCATATTTTAACTATTACAGTTGGTCACTCAGATGCTTCTTGTCTGACAACAAGATATCCTTCTCTAGAGCAGAGCCTTTTCGAGTATTAGTATGTTTTAGATGCCATATTGTAGAAATCAGAACTACTTCTATTTATTTTTGACTTGTCCTGATATTGGATGAATTTATATTCTGGTGCACTGCAGACCCCATGGCTGGATCAAAAGCATGTTGTGTTTGGGCAAGTTTTAGAAGGCATGGACATTGTGAAGTTGATCGAGTCCCAGGAGACTGATAGGGGTGACCGTCCAAGGAAGAGGGTTGTCATCAGTGACTGTGGTGAGCTACCTATAGTTTGAGGCGAGAATATAACTGTTTAGCACTTCATCTTTGCACACAATGGATATATGGACCGTTGTGAGATATAGAGCATATTCAGTAGTGAGTTTTCATCCAAATCCCAGGCTTTTTTTCTTCTTCTTTTTCTGGGTTTGTTGGATTTCAAATTACAGGGTAAAAAGTTCTTGCTAGAAGCGACTACGATGTTTTCCTGTTAACGTGGATGTATGCAATTTCAGTTAACATTGAATATTGATGGGATGGTAAGAGACTATTGTTGCTTTTATACGCCCATGAATATGGATTACATTTGTCGTGATTAAAAGTGGACGAAGGTAGTACGTAAAAAAAAATTCCCTAAATTATTGTTATATTGGAAGTTTTATTCTTAACCTAGTTGAGAGTTGTGATGGTCATTTTCTTTTGCTGGAAAAATAGGATATCAATATCAGTGAAGAAGATTTTTAAAATAAAATTAGATCCATAGGAGATAATTGGCGAAATACATATTTGACAGACAAATTATAATTTGATAATTGAGAGCTATAATCAATCAGATATTGAAAAACTCGTTGAATCGTTAATTTGTTTGGAATATTTTTGAAATTTCATTTGTTTTGAACAACAAAAGGTTAATTTTTATTTTGAATCCAAATCGTTTTCGAATAATATCAGTTGAAAATTTTATCATGAATACATATTGATTTTGTTACAGAAGCTGATTTTGATTTTGAATTGATTTGAAATATTGTGTGTTGGCTGCTTTGAATACAAACAGTTGATGTTTTATAAATTAGACGTTTTCATATAATATATATATATTTGGAACTTCAAAATACATTTTTGTAGTCATCTACTTGGGATAAAATCAGAGAATGATTGGATATATATATATTTTGTATGTCAACTGCTTGGAATTCAAAATAATTTGGGATGCAATTTAGTTGATGTTCTACAAATACAGATTTGAGTATAACATATTTTTGAAATACAAAACATAAGAGAAATACATTTTTTGGGTTATGGAATACAATTAATCTGAATACAAAATTGTGTTCTTACTCTGATCGTAAATTTGTGTGTTGATTGTAAATTACCTTTCTAATCATGCATTCTGAAAGGAAAATCGCTATATTGTTAAATAAATTGGTGTTGATTTGAGATACAATTTTATAAAGCTAAAGTATAAAATAAAAGGTAGCAATGTCAATTTAAAAATATCCAATGAGATGAGTGTAAGAGTATATGTGTCCTTAAAGAAAGAAAGAAAGAATTTGGCAAAGTATCCCATGTGTGTAACTGTATTTGTGAAAGATTGTGAATTATTCGATAGAAATTTTCAAGGTAGGTGTGGATTAGATGGAGGTGATATAGCTAATACACAAGCAATGGTGCTTAGTGTATTATTCGTGAGCGATGTGATATTATTTCAAATCAATCAAAAAAAAATAATGGTGTAATATCACATCGCAAGAATATAAAAGTATACAAATATACATGTTGGGAAAGACAAGGCACTAACAAAGAATGCCTGACAGGATAACAGCGGAAGAATACCCAAGTCTATACTTTCCCTTCTCGATTTGAACCAAGAGAAGACAAACAACCACAAGCAATATGATAGTAAGGCAGCAAGTAATTCAACCAAACAAATATAACAAGGCAATAATAAACCAATCACACAAGACACCAGAATTTACGTGGAAAACCCTTCGATGTGAAGAGTAAAAAATCACGAGACCAAAAGTTTCACTATAATCACCAAGAGTTACAATATTGTTCTCCAAAATTGGCCACAAAACAAGTGCCAAACAACGAGCAACAACAAAATAAGATTGCACCAAATCTAGAGAATTAAAGGAGCAAAATCACCAATTTCGCAGCTACTGTTCACGACAGCAAAACTGAAGTTGCAGACCAACAAATCCAACTTTGTCAGTTCTTAATCAAAGATTGAGATGAAGATAATATGCTGTCCAAAAATCAGCTCAATCGGACAAGAAACGAAGCGGGAATCGCAATTTGAAGTTGGCTGTTAGGGCTGAATTTTGACTGCGAAAAACTGCTCTTTTTCTCTCTTTTTGGCTGCTGAAAAAACTCTCTGTGTATATGAAAATAAGACCTAAATAGGCTTATATTTGCCTCATAATAATGGGTTTATGGGCAAAAATGGGTTGGTCCAAATTGGGCTTTTATTTATCCACATAGGAAGGGAAAAAGGCCCATAACCCAACAATTCTCCCCCTCACGACTATGTGGAAGAGACCGACATCCCGGCGACCATGCAACAATCTTCAATCTTCCCTCTTGGCAAAGCTTTAGTCATCATATCGGAACCATTGTATTTTGTATGAATCTTTTCAAGCTCAAGCAACTTAGAATCCAACACATCTCGAATCCAATGGTATCTCACATCAATGTGTTTAGACCGACCATGGAACGTAGAATTTTTGCCAAGATGTATAGCACTTTGACTGTCACAATAAAGTACATACCTCTCTTGAGCACAACCAAGTTCCCCCAAGAATCTCTTCATCCAAAGCAATTCTTTACAAGCTTCAACGACAACAATAAGCTCAGCTTCTGTAGTAGATAGATCAACACATTTTTGCAACCTAGATTGCCAAGACACAGCTCCCCATGCAAAAGTAACCAAGTACCCTGAAGTAGACTTGCGAGTATCAACATCACCAGCCATGTCTGAATCAGTATAACCACAAAGAATAGGCTTCCCTGTACCAAAACACAAACTCAGACTAGAAGTGCCACACAGATATCTCATAACCCACTTCACAGCATTCCAATGTTCTCTTCTCGGATTAGAATGAAAACGGCTAACAACTCCAACAGCGTGAGCAATATCCGGTCTTGTACAAACCATCGCATACATCAAACTACCAACAGCTGAAGCATAAGGAACTTTCTTCATATCTTCCTTCTCATCATCGCTAAAAGGACACTGTTTCGTGCTCAATTTGAAGTGCATAGCTAAAGGTGTACTGACAACCTTAGCTTTGTCCATGCTGAATCTGCGAAGTACTTTCTGAATGTACTTCTCTTGTGATAATACCAATTTCTTGGCCTTTCTATCACGGACAATCTGCATGCCAAGAATCTGCCTTGCTGGTCCTAAGTCTTTCATAGCAAAAGACTTACTCAACTCTTGCTTCAACTTTTGAATCCTGCAAGTATTATGACCAACAACAAGCATGTCATCAACATAAAGCAACACGATAATAAAGTCACCATCAGAGAACTTTTGCACAAAAACACAATGGTCTGAAGAAGTCTTCTTGAAGCCTTGCTGACTCATAAAAGAACCAAACTTCCTGTACCACTGCCTGGGAGCTTGTTTCAAACCATACAAGCTCTGCTTCAATTTGCAAACATAATTCTCTTTACCCTTGACTTCAAAACCTTCCGGTTGCTCCATATAAATTTCTTCATCTAAGTCACCATGGAGGAAAGCAGTTTTAACATCCATTTGCTCAACCTCTAAATCTAGACTTGCAGCCAAGCCTAGAACCACACGAATGGATGACATCTTCACAACTGGAGAGAATATCTCATCAAAATCAACTCCCCTTTTCTGATTAAATCCCTTGACAACTAATCTAGCTTTGTACCGTGGAACTGGATTACCATCTTCATGTTTCACCCGAAAAACCCACCTGTTTTTCAAAGCTTTTCTGTCTTTAGGTAACTTAACCAAATCAAAGGTATGATTATCATGCAAGGATTTAATCTCATCTTCCATAGCATCAAACCACCTTTCTTTTTCTTCATTTTCCATGGCCTCATCAAGACTCTCAGGTTCTCCCCCGTCAGTCAAGAGTACATACTCATTGGGAGAATAACGAGATGAAGGAATTCTCTCTCTACTAGATCGTCTGAGAGAACTCTCTGGAGCATCTATAATTGGTTGTTGGACAACCACATCATCTTGCACTGGAGCATCAACAACATCATGCCGGTCATTCTAAACATGATCACCATCTTCATTATCAACTTGATTTTCATCATTATGAAGATTTTCTTCCGGTGCAATAGTCAAAGGAACTGGATCAACATCAACTAAGCTCTCACTACTCTGAAAATCAGTCTTGTCAGCTTTGTCAAAATCTTCAATTGTTTGGTCTTCAAAGAACACAACATCACGGCTTCTAACAAGTTTCTTCTCAACGGGATCATAGAAACGATAGCCAAATTCATCTTGACCATAACCAATGAAGATACACTGCCTAGTTTTAACATCCAACTTTGACCTTTCATCCTTAGGAACATGTACAAAGGCTTTCCACCCAAAGACTCTAAGATGATCATAAGAAACATTCTTACCAGTCCAAACTCTGTCAGGGACATCACCATCTAAAGCAACAGTAGAAGATAAATTGATAACATAAGCAACAGTATTGAGTGCTTCTGCCCAAAACGAATCTGACAGCTTAGCATCTGAAAGCATACATCTAACCCTCTCAACTAGAGTTCTGTTCATCCTCTCTGCTAAACCATTTAACTGAGGGGTCTTTGGAGGAGTTTTCTGATGCCTAATACCCTGCTCTCTACAATATCTATCAAAAGGACCAATATACTCACCACCATTATCTGAGCGGATGCATTGCAATGTCTTCCCTGTTTGTCTTTCAATCAAGGCCTGAAAACTCTTGAACACATCAAGTACTTGATCCTTGGACTTCAAAGGAAATACCCAGAGTTTGCGAGAATGATCATCAATAAAAGTCACAAAGTAAAGTGCACTACCATGAGATCTTACCTTAAAAGGACCACACAAATCAGAATGTACCAACTCCAGCAAATCAAGCTTTCTTGAAGGCGGGTGACTCTGAAAAGAAACTCTTTTCTGTTTACCGGCTAAGCAATGAACACATTTCTTCAACTTTGCTTGTTTCACTCCAGAAAGCAAATTTTTCTTAGCCAAACTATCAATCCCCTTCTCGCTCATATGACTCAACCTTCTATGCCATAACTCTGATGAAGTATCATTCTCCACCAAATTTACTGAGTCTCTGGACATGGAGCCCTGAAATACATACAAGTTAGACAACTTGTCACCACGGGCCACAACCATCAAACCTCTAGTAAGCTTCCACTGGCCAACACCAAGTATATTAACATAACCCTCATCATCAAGATATCCCACAGAAATCAAATTCAAGCGAACATCTGAGCATGCTTGACATTATTAAGAACTAGTTTGGAACCATTGTTACTTTCCAAACAAACTGTCCCAATGCCAATAACTTCAACTTCATGATTATTGCTCATTTTCAACGTTCCAAAATTACCTGGAGTATAAGAAGAAAATAATTCCTTCTTTGGCGTGACATGAGAAGTAGCACCAAAATCCACAAACCAGCTAGACTCATCACGAACAAGATTAATGGCATTTGCATCACAAGAAACAAGAAGATTATCATTAGCAACAACAGCAACACGATTTTCATTATCGCCTTCTCTCTTTTGTTGTCTCATATCTCTTGTGCTTGTAACAATATTTCATGATATGCCCATTCTTATGGCAATAGTCACATGTAATATTCTTGTATTTAGACTTTGACTTGCTTCTACTTTTACCTCTATCATTCTGACCTCTGGACTTGTTTCTCCCCTATCTTCAGTAACCAAAACATCGGAGTGTGAAGCTGAAGAAGATGAGGCTTGAGATCTTCTTCTCATTTCTTCATTCAACACACCACTCTTAGTATATTCCATGGTTACAACACCACTGGGAGCAGAATTAGTCAAAGAAACTCGAAGAGTTTCCCAAGAGTCTGACAGAGTATTAAGAAGCCAAAGTCCCTGTATCTCATCATCAAACTTTACACCCATTCCGGACAGCTGATCAAGAACATCCTGAAAATCATTAATATGATCAAAAATAGGAGTGCCCTCTTTATACCTGATATTCATTAATTGTTTCAATAGGAACAACTTGTTGTTGCCAGTCTTCGAAGCATAAAGTGTCTCGAGCTTGTCCCACAAACTTTTGGCATGTGTCTCATTCACAATATGATTTCTAACATTATCTTCAACCCATTGTCTAATATAGCCACAAACCTGCAGATGCTCAAATCCCCATTCTTCATCATTCAAAGACTGAGGCTTATTAGAAGCAAACACAAGTAAATGCATCTTCTTGACAAATAAAAGATCTTTCATCTTGCCTTTCCAAATATGATAGTTACTACCATTTAAACACATCATTTTGCTCATATTTGCCTCCATCATTCAAAACGACAATCAACAATAACCAATGCTCTGATACCACTTTGTTGGGAAAGACAAGGCACTAACAAAGAATGTCTGACAGGATAACAGCGGAAGAATACCCAAGTCTATACTTTCCCTTCTCGATTTGAACCAAGAGAAGACAAATAACCACAAGCAATATGATAGTAAGGCAGCAAGTAATTCAACCAAACAAATATAACAAGGCAATAATAAACCAATCACACAAGACACCAGGATTTACGTGGAAAACCCTTCGATGCGAAGAGTAAAAAACCACAGGACCAAAAGCTTCACTATAATCACCAAGAGTTACAATATTGTTCTCCAAAATTGGCCACAAAACAAGTGCCAAACAACGAGCAACAACAAAATAAGATAGCACCAAATCTAGAGAATTAAAGGAGCAAAATCACCAATTTCGCAGCTACTGTTCACGACAGCAAAACTGAAGCTGCAGACCACCAAATCCAACTCTGTTAGTTCCTAATCAAAGATTGAGATGAAGATAATATGCTGTCCAAAAATCAGCTCAATCGGACAAGAAACGAAGAGGAAATCGCAATTTGAAGTTGGCTATTAGGGCTGAATTTTGACTGCGAAAAACTGCTCTTTTTCTCTCTTTTTGGCTGCTGAAAAAACTCTCTGTGTATATGAAAATAAGACCTAAATAGGCTTATATTTGCCTCATAATAATGGGTTTATGGGCAAAAATGGTTGGTCCAAATTGGGCTTTTATTTATCCACATAGAAAGGGAAAAAAGCTCATAACCCAACAATATAGACATGACTTTATTTGACTTGTTTGTTTTCTACTGGAACGTATGATCAATTGTGTCATGTATGTATTATTTGTATACTGAATACATTATAAAATGCTCATTAATATGAATTATCATAAAAAAACAAATATAAAAGCATACAATTAGACATATGTAATTTGGCTTGACCTGTCTATTTCCACTAAAATCTATGATCAATGACATACTGGGTCATAACAATTTTTATAGTTTCTTATCGTTGTAAACTTAATCTACCATTACTTCCTTTTAATTGATGTTTGAAATAATATCACAATGTATCGCATCGCTTACAAATGTTAAATAATATTATGAACCCTTACCAAGATTAAAAATGGGAACACCATTAAAATATTGCAGGTGTTGGCTTTCTTAGATGGATTTTTGCACACAAATTCAGTTTCCTGCATATATTTAAATATATGAATAACCATTTGTTTTAAATGATTATATATACTTAAAGAAAAAGAGCCAATTATTATGCCAGAAAACACATGTAACTTAGAATGAACACAAATAAAAAAAAGTATATATACTTAATGAATACAATTTAAGTAAAAAAATACAAGTTTCTGAAACATATACAAAATCACAAGTAGACCATAATGAATACAAATACACCACACATGCATATGACATAAAATAAAATTAATAAAAATGACCATTAGCGGCATTTAATTCTTAATTACCGCTAAATATGTATTTTTAGCGTCAATTGTCACTCTTTGTATATGTCGTTAGAGCCTTTAGAGACATTGGTTTTAATGTCACTTAATTAATGTTGGTAAAGACTTTAGCACTCTTTATTAGTGTCAATATTTAATGCCGCTAAAAGTTGTTTTTGTTGTAATGTATATACTATGATACAAATATTTATTTTAAAAATTAAAGTTACATTGAAATAAATACAAATAAATAAAGAAATACAAGTGTCATTTAATATATATGGATAGAATACGAATATACTATGAAATATATACGTGGATATGAACTAGAATGAATGCAAACCTAAGTAATATATTAGTTAGAAAGAATAAAAATTAAGAAAGGAATCAATAGGCATACTTATTGGATTGAATACATACACATAAAGACTTGCAATGTTCATAACAAATAAAAATACAATTACTTGATTCCCCAAACTACACCTCGAAGATAAAAAAAAATATGAGTACAATTTAAGTATGAATACGAAATTTGTTTATTGGGTTCTTAACTTGTAATTGCATAAATAGTTACAATGATAATACAATAAAATTAAAATTAGAATTTAATTATAATTTCTAGAAAGAGAAGTAAATACATCTTCATCAATTGTGTGTTCTTGTTCTTTCACTATTTGATCTTGATCAATCTTTTGGACTTCGTTACTGATAGACGAAAAGCCTATAATTTTATTTTTGTCATTGTTTGTGTCCTTATTTTTGATGATGTTTCTAAGTACTTCATGCACTTAGATGCTTAGATCTATTCTCTTCCCCCATTTAGCCGCAGAGCCTATATTATCGACTGATCCTTGAGTAATGCATAAAAAAGAGAAAAAATGCTAAAAAAAAATAATTGATGATTGTATGGGGTACTCTTGTAGTTTTCTTTAAGTCCGTCATTAGATGGGAATCTCTTAAGTTTTTTCTTGGATAAATCCCTAATCGAAGGAGTAATTATTTTAAGCAAATACAAATCGATAAAATACATTTAAAAACTCGCAACAGATACGTACATGAATCAATGAAATTATTATGAAAATCTTTATGAGATTTTTTCCAATTTTTGGAAAAAAATTGTCACCTTTTGAAATTGAAGAACTAATGAAAGCGGGAATTGAATGAGAGATTTTTTTAATTTTATTTTGTAATATTCTGAAAATTAAATGTAGGCTTAATATGAGTTAAATTAGGAACTACCTTAGAATATCATAAATTTATTATACAAATAAAATATTATTTTATTATACAATAGTTTTTAAGTGTAACTATTTTTAGTAAATAAGTTACAAACTTATGTGTATTTAAAACTTTGCAATCACGAGTTTTTATTTATTAAAGAAACGTGGAGATATGAAATTTATTATATCATATAATTTTAAGGAAGGTTTTGGTATATGAGATGATGATGATAATTTAAGAGTATTAAACAATTGATTACTCTTCAATTCTCAATTGAAAATTGAGGAGTGAAATTATTAAAAAAACCTTCAAAGATTTAGTTACTGAAATAAATGAATGATTATATGTATGGGTGTTCATAGTTGGGATAAAAATCAATTCAAATCGGAAAATCGAATCAAATCGATCAAATAAATTAATTCAATTTGAATTTTGATTTGATTTGGTTTTAGTTATTAAAAATCGATAGTATTTGATTTGGTTATAATTTTGTTCGAAAAAAAGCCAAAAAAATAACCGAACTGAGCCAACAAGTTAATTATATACAGAAATTTTACTATTATACATATATAATAGTTATATTCATAAACAATGTTAAAGATTTTATATATGTTTCATCAAAATTTATTTATAATTTATTTCTGAAAAAAAAAATCCAAGGTGAGAACTTTTTCTTATTGGTTTTATGTATATGAGTGTCTATCGAAATTCTTGGTGGGACTAAAAATGTCATTCGCTTCTTTCTAATTTCAAAATAGTGAATTTCGAAGTATTATTCAATAAATTTAATGATCGAAAGTTTTTTAATAACATTCATTCTAATTATTTTTCATTTGAATATATTGTTGTCACTTTTTTTACTTTTTAAATGAATTGTTTCTTTTATTTTTATGTATTGTTAATGACCGAACCAAACCAAACTAAAGACCGAAAATAACCAAATCGATAAATGTACATTATATTTAATTTGGTTTGATTTTAATTTAGATTAATAATCGATCCAAACCAATACGTGGAACACCCCTTATTACATATGTTGTTCTTACAATTTTATACCAAAATTATTTATAGATGGTTTTCGGGCATTACTTATTGATTCCTCAAAGATTTTTTTAAAATTTATTTTAAAATTTTGCTTACACTTTACAAGAAAAATTATAAGGATAAGTGGATTTTTTAAAAATTAATTTTATGTTAATTTAATAAATTAATAAATAATTTGAGATAATTATATATAATAAGGTGTACAATTAATATAAAATGAAAATAATAATTATAATGCGTACAATGAACCGTGAGCCAAACTCTTTTAGCTCAAATATTACGAAAGGTTGTGTAATTAATTTGAGATCTTTTATATTTTCAATGTTACCTTATATAATTATACTTTCTTCTGTTCATTTGAATTGATGTTCTTATTCTTATTAAAAATAATCGTTCCAAAATAATTACATTTCAAAGAATTAAGATATAATCAGTTAGTTTTTTCTGTGTTTACCTTTACTTAATAGACAGAAGAAAAGATTAACATAATAAAATAAATATTAAATTAAAATTAAAGAGCAAATTTATGTAATATTTTTTTATAAAAATAAACAAAGAAAGACATAACAAGGAAAATTGACGCAGGAAGTATGAAGTAGGGTGGCAATTTGGATTGATTCCAGATGGATTATATATGAATTGAGTAACAATGAATTGAATTTACGATTCATTCGTATAAATATAGATAAATATAAATTTGATAAAATATTATTCGGATAAATAGTTGTAACTCGTATTTTCTTTCAAAAAATCAAAAAATATTAAATCAAATCTAAGCTGTTAATATCTCAACCCCTATTATCCCATCCTACCCCTATCATGCCACCCCCGTACTGCCACCCCACCCCCACCTCACCCCACCCCCACCCCCAAAAAAGCTTTATAAGACTTTTTTTGACCAAAAAAAATATTGGCAATGCCTAACCCATTCCCAAAAAATTTAAAAAATTTCTTTTCCATAAAATAAAATCTTTTTTGATAAAAAAAGAGTAGATTTTACACAAATCTCATAATGTTTAACTATTAAGAGCTAATTATATCATATCTCTATTTTTTTCAAATTATAAAAAGCCCCTAAATTTGATAGAATTCACATACATCTCAAAAATGTCCTGATACATCGTGTTTCAATTTTGGAATACATTTCTCAACATCCTGGTATATTGTCGTCTCGATTTCAACTATATCATTCATCGTCTCGGTACATTGCGTAAAGTAATGTTTTCGATCGATATATCGCATAAAATGATGTGTCCAACTGATACAATGTGCAAAATGATGCATCCGACTGATATATCACGTAAAATATATTTTGATATATTATCACCGATATATCGCATAAAGTAATGTATCCGATCGATATATCACGTAAAGTGATGATCCAACTGATATATCACATAAAGTAGAGATTTTTGTAAGGTTTTTAAATGGTAATTTTTTTTAAAAAAATATAGTAAAATAAATTGCGCATTTAGATAATTTTAATAAAGATGATTAATTAATATGAGACGCATAAAGTATCCGACAAGTGGAGACAATAAGGCTGACACATTAAACATTGTGTATGTGTAAAACAGATGGCTTATTGAATGTGGTCCAAGTATATCACACAACTTGATGATTATGATGTGATTGAAATTAATAAGAGGATCTAGTTGAGTCCAAGACTATATCATTGATTATGATGGATTTGAATGAGAGGATCTAAATCATTATTCATTCTACATTATTATCCCTTTTAAGGTTTTGGTCATATTTTTTCTTCCACTTTCTTGCTCTTGTTTTTATGTGGATTTGCTAGAATCTTTGGATATGTAACTTTGTGGTGAAGAATAAGATAGTTCCCTATCCAAATTGGTCCCATTCCTAAGGTAAATGAGAGGCATATTGTATACTAGCACCCCACAAGTGAACTTGTGTAAGTCTAAAAGATTAGGTGGAAAAGATTTATTTAATTGGAGTCAGAATTTATAATTGAATTAGTAATATAATGTTACGTGTAATTCAAAATGACTTTTTTCCTTAATATAGTGTTAATCATTAATCAAAGAGATCGACCGATAGAAATACTAGATAGTGTAAGAGATTCTTCACATGAGCAAATGATCTATCAAGCTCAAATTGACATAGGTGAATCGGATCATTACTTATCAACCAACAATAAAACGAAGCATGTGTAGAGAATTGCAATAGTCGAAAGACAAAGCTCTTGCTTGAAATTTGCGCTTTTAGCAGTCAAAAGGCTAAACAATATTTGGAAAATATTTTTCTAAACACATACAAATTTTATTTGTAAACACAATCGTTTGGACAATATTACTGACATTAGTTATGTTTGCATTATTTATATTGAGATTATATCTTATGGAATATTTGACTTGGTATATTTAAAAACATGCATGGTATAATTTCTATATATATACATAGAAAAGATTTTAAAGGGCAGTTATATTTTTAACTATGCCAATGCATGCATTACAACTTTTTGCATTGCTAATTTCATAATTTCTCACGTATTAGTTATACATAACATAGTACCAAATAATAACAAACATAAGTTAAAAAAATATAATACTAAAGAAAATATTATTTTTTCTAATACATCATACGAACCACCCTTAAATGAAAAAAAAAAAAGAAGGAACTATTGAACTATGACATTAGTTGAGACTTACATCTAAGTGAAGATTCGAAAGGTTTGAATTTATGCCCTAGTACTTGGATTCTATTACTACGCTTCGAATCGATTTTAGTATATCTCGCTCCGATACTCACTTTAAAAAATGCTTTTTAAAAGGCTGCAAGTGGCTATCATTTTTTTCCCCAGATATTACTACTAACAAAGGAACCATGCAATCGAATCATAAGCAGTGGGGTTGAATTTTTGCAAGCTAAAAGCTACAACAAAGTCCTTTTCAATCAAGGTCTCACATGTTGGTCAATTCAACATCTTAAGAAGAAGAATATTTCTTGTTGGAATATATGTACTGACCTTGAACTTGCTAGTATAATTAAATAGCCATCATGCATAAACAATCATTCTAACTTGAACTAATCCGACACGTAAACGCTCAAACTTCGAGAACACGCAATAACACATCTAGAAACTTCAACTTGGTCTCAGCTCGCAACTAACACCCCCAACAAATCCTATTGTGTCTCGTGAACACTTGACTCTGACGTCACACATTTTTTTTTAAAAATGACTAAATGATCATCTTGTAAGTTGGAGTGTGCAACTAACATAGTAGAGAAGGGTCGAACTCTAAGAATGATTACTTGTCAACTAAGGGCAACTTCAAGTTTTTCTTTTTTTTATGTATTATGTCTATTAGAGAAAACCTCTCTTACCTCACTTCTGAGGTTGAGGTCAGATCTACGTATACTCTATCCCCCCAGCCCCACTCTGTACGAATACACTAGGTATGTTGTTGTTGTAAACCTCGATTGGAACATGACAAAGGTTTTACGGCTTATCCTAGGTTTGATATCGAACTAGTAGTTACTTTACAAACACAATAAAAACAAAAGAGGATCACACAAGCATAGCAGTTAAAGGGAGAAAATGTATCTCCTGCTGTACATTTGCTTAGTATAAACTTTACAAGTTTTGCATTTGCAATGGAAATAAAAGTTTTGGCCTATGACTAAGAACATCTATGCTAAGAACTAGCAGAAACTGGCAGCAGAGGCCCCTGCCTATCACTATGAACTTCTATTTCAAACTTTACATGTTAGTTAAGTTTGAAATAGAAATAAAGTTTAGGAATATGACTTTGTCAATCCCAAATTGTAGAGAAATTTCTCTGATCTTGATCTTAATATGTTACCTAAAGAGAACCTGGAAGTTTGCTGTGGAGGTGCACCCGAGTAGAGATCATCCGTCACCTGAAGAAGGGTTACACCTATTTCTTTCCGGACAGCCTCGATGGTTTCATTTTTAACTGGACCACCTGATGTATCAGTCACGTAAAAGGCGTTAACAGCTTGTGTGCCCCTTGTCATGACCTCTGCACGGGAAACTGAAAGACCGTACTCCCTAAATATGCGAGTTACATCAGATAGAAGCCCGATTCTGTCATCTCCACATAGTTCCAGTCTTATTCCCTGCATATTATGGACAAAAGGAAGCACATAAGTTAAAAAGTTCGGAGTTTGAGTACTTAATTTGCATTCGGATCATGAGTTTTGTACCGCTGAAGTTCTCCTCTTGATAGCTGCCTCCAAGCAGTGAATTACACGTTGCCTCTCCGCTTCAGAACTAATGGGGTACCCATCCATATGCCTAATGTAATATTCCTAACCAAATACAAAAGCAAGCAACACGAATGCAGATTAACAAAGAGAAAAAAAGTAACAACTTGGTTCATAGTGTTAGACTACTAATGGCGCAAGACAGTTAATTTTTGCATTTATTAACCACTAAGCTTCTATGGTAAAATTTCGAATAATGAACTTTTAAAATGCTGTTTTAGAAAATAAAAGTTCATCTCGCAGTTCATGTGCGATGAAGCAGAAAAAAATGACTTGGGAAATTTTCAAGCATTTAAAAGAGTACCTGATAAGCATCAGGTCCTTCAGCAATGATGGTAGCATGATACACTACAAACTGCATATCAGTTAATGTGCACACTGCATCGAAGAGCAGCTTAGGACGGTCTGGACATCTCAAAGTCACAACAGTGTACCCTTTATCTGCACACCTTTCTACGGTTACCAGAGGCTTCTTATTGTCAACCGATACACAATCTGTATCATCTTTATCATAATCACGATCAGCATACATCATCTGATGTAGCCTCCTTCCCGTATGAGTGGAGCCAACAGAAACTGCTGTATTGGCACCCCACATATCTCTGTCACCTTTTAAAACATACAACATCAGTTGCCTGATATTCGCAAGCCTCTCAGGATCGGTTATTGCCAATCTGCTTTCTTCATCGGTTATGTAAACAACTGATGCCATTCTTGAATTGTGAGTCCAGACTTCTGCTGCTACAACATTACACTTGTGGTCTGCAAGAACAGCAAAGATCTCTGAAAGCAATCCTGGTCTGTCTCGCCCCGTCAGTTCAATGGTTGTGTGTTCTGAAGCAGATTGAACACCCACAGATCTTTCCAAAGACCGGAAGCTGCGGCCCCCCCTCTGTCCCAGTGACTGCAACACAAGAAAATGTTTACTCAATCTCACACTATAACATTATCTGTATTAAGTAAAAAATATATTGTTTGATCTTCCTTAACTCAGTGATATCCACTTCCTACTCAGTCTCCTCCGAGGCTGACAACTAACGAAATTACGTATTTCAGTGAGCATACTGACCATGAGTGAAGTAGGGGGGACAGAAGATCCGAACCCCCTTTCTTGGAGCATGATACAATTGTCAAAATTACTTAATGCATATAAAGTAGATGTTGAATTTCTTCTTTTGAATCCACCCTTAGTGAAAACTGATACGAACCTAAAGGTGTTATACTAAAACAGACTGATGACTGAAAAACTTCTAAAAGGGGGCAAACAATGGCTGCCTGATTAATCAATCAATCAAGTACGTCTCAATACGGAATTAGATGTACCTGCTGAATGCGGTCAGCGACATTATCTTCATAGAGCTTTTTTCCATATCGATCAGTAACATGAAACACTGAAACAACGGAAAAACAATTAAAACAGGCACTACTGGAAAATAAAAAACAGGAATTAACAACAGACAGATTCTGTAGCTAAACAAAAAAATCCATTCTAATCCTACTTAACAACGGATTATCAAAAAACTATGTTAGCTACAAACAATTCAACAATGGATTAGCAACGAAGTTCATAACTTATTCCAGTTTATTTGTAGTGTATGAAGGGTATACAACAACAACAACAACAAGATATCCTGTGTAATCCCATAACTGGGGTTTGGAGGACCTTACCCCCACCTCGAAAGGTAGAGAGACTGTTTCCGACAAACCGATCAGCTCATAGAGTGTAAAGGGTGTACTAAATAAATTGAGAAAACGTAAGAAAAATCAAGAAACTCACCATCCATAAACCATTCCCCATCAGAAGATATATAAGCTCTTTTGATTAAAAGGTTCAAATCAGACAGAACCTGAACCACTTCCAACAAGCTTCCTCTTTTATTAGCACTATCAACCTGTAAATTCCAATCATTTTTTATTTTTTATATCCCAATTCAGCAAAACTGATTCGATCTATTTTACATACACAAAAAAAGATCTTTAACAAATACCAAACACATACATACCTTAATCAAAGTTGTTTTCTGGTCAGATGTGTTATCAACAGTAACCCTACAAACACCACAGCATCAAAATTAACAATCGAATCAGCACAAAAATGCAAATTTTCAATTTACAAACAATCTTGATTACAAAAATAGCAATTTTGATCACAAATGAACACATGGGGGTGGAGGGGGAGACTATATATCTACCCTTTTAGCTTCAAATTCCGACTCCACCTCGAATTAATCAACACACCATATAGAAAAAAAGCAAAATTTTCAATTTACAGACAATCTTGATTGCAAAATTAGCAATCTTGATGACAAATGAACACATGGGGATGAAGGAGGAGACTATCTATCCACCCTTTTAACTTCAAATTCTGACTCCGCCTCGAATTAATCAAACACACCATATAGCAAAATTTTCAATTTACAAACAATCTTGATTACAAAAGTAGCAATCTTGATGACAAAACAACACATGGGGGCATCTATCTACCCCTTTAGCTTCAAATTCTGACTCCACCTCGAATTAATCAACACACCATGTACCAAAAATGCAATTTTTTTCAATTTACAAACAATCTTGATTACAAAAGTAGCAATCTTAATGACAAATGACCACATAGGGCTGTTTATCTATGCTTAAAATTCTGACTCCGCCTCGAATTAATCGAACACACCATTTTCACAGAAAGAGTAAAAAAAGAAAAAAAAAGAGTACCTTGGGGGGTTCATTCGAAGGACAAGTTTCTTGAATTCATCATCAGAAAAAGAAGGAGACCAGTAATCCATTTTGAATGGATCAAAAATTCCTCTGTACTGTTTTCTTGTTTATTTTTTTCAGTTCTCAAGAGAGCTTTTTTTTTTTGTGTCACTTGTGTGTGTATCTGAGTCAGTAAGACAGAAAGGATGTGAGGTGTTGCTGGCGTTAGTTTTATATACAAAAAAAAATATATATAAAAAATGGGTGACTTAAATGATGTCTCTTGACCTTTGCCAAGAGTTTCTTTGGGACGTTACAAATACAATTTTAGAAAAAGAAAAAAAAATATATTCTCAAATCATAGTAAATATTATTTAAATATTTTTTGTTATATTTTTAGATATTAATTATTGTTTACTGTTTAAAAATTAAAAAATATATTTTTTTAATCCTAACTGACATATATGTATCATTATCTTATTCATTACCAATTAGACATTTATCGATAGATAAGATAATGCAATGTGTTCATACTTAGTCTTTTAATAAAGTGAAAGGCATATATACTCTAGTTAATGAATGACAAAAACATTAATATTTTAAAAATATGATGAACAATATGTATATATTATTTATAATAATTCGAAGTATATTTATCGTTTTCGTGAAAAAAAATTATTTTACATAAAAAAGGGATGATATGGTCACTGGTCACTTGGTCAGGGTTCATATGGGACCCTCTCTATCACAAATACAGCCGCCCACCCTGCAATTTGGGAAAAAAATAAGAACTTTTTAGACTAAATTAGTGAATACAAAACATGTGTCATTTAGTTCTTGATATATATATTTTAGAGCTTGTTTTATTTGCAGATTAAGTTATTTTGATTTTAGGGTAATTTATTTATCTAAGAAATAAAATTATATAATTTTATATTTTGTATAATTGATATGGTGATATAAATTTATTTTAAATTTTTTTATTGAAAGAAAGACGTGAAAATTTTTATTATTTTGATGTTTATGAAAGACGAAGCTAGATCATGATAGAAAAAAGTGTTAGGTTTCAATTGATACCCTAACATGACGTGATTGATCTTCTGAATTATGGAGATCCTTAAAATATTTAAGTAGTAGTGTATGTGAGTGTGGAGAGAGTTAATGTTCAACTAGCTCCTTCCGCGGGTTATTCTCTGTAAAAGCGGGCGATTGATCTTGAAATAAATTTATAAATTTTAGGTTAATTTATTCTACTAAATGGATGTGATAAAATAATATTTAATTTTATATTTATATTTTTTTATTTAAAGGTATTTATTCCTGATCCCTTTTCGGAAGGATCCATTAAAAATTTATTGTTAAAAAGTAGCCTAAATATGAAAGAAAAAAGAGTTAGTTTTCAACTGATACCCTAACATAACGTGGTTGATCATCTGAATTATGCAGATCCTTCAAACATTCAGGTGGTCGTGTATGTGAACATAGAGAGTGTTTTGCTAGCTCCTTCTGCAAGTTATTCTCTCTAGAAACTCGTCATTTTTGAAATAACTCCTGTTTACATAAGTTTGTAAAAAAGAAAATCTAAATTTTATATTAGCATTAAGAAATTTATTAAATGTATAAGAATATTTAACTTGGAATCGTTTGTTGGTTCTGTTATCACAGCATGTTAACATGAGATTGTTATAGCAACCCATAAACTTCAAATTTTAGTTCTCCCTTTGACTTCACATTAGACTTTAAGTTATATATAGTGTGAGTATAATAAAAAGTTTTACATTATTAGATTCTTTTTCAAAAGGAGACATGAAAGTTTCTATCGTTCTTAACTTTACGAAAAAAGGCTAGCTCAAGATAGAAGAAAGTTAAAATTTCAATAAATACCCCAAAATATAATAGTGCAACTAATCTAATTTGGACTACGTAAATCCTTTAAGAATTCGGGTGGTCATGCATGCATGCTCTATTAGCTCCGGGGTTCATGTTAGAGTTTACCTTATACACATGATAGAGTTTACGTTATACACATGATAGAGTTTAATTTACGTTATATGTAAATCATGAGTTCATGTTAAAGTTATGTTATACACCACATAAGCATAATAAGAAGTTATATTATAAATTAGATGCCTTTCTGGAAAAGGTCATAAAAAACTTACATCGTCCTAAACTTTACTAAAAAAGACTAGATTGAGAAAAAAAAGAGTTAGACTTTATTTAAAATCCGGACATAATGCAACTTTCAGAATATGTGAATCCTTCAAACATTCAAATGGTCATGTATGAATGCAAGTGTTGATCTATAGTATTAGCTATGGACTTATGTCAATTCGTAATTCTATCTAAATTTTATACTTACATTAAGAAATCCGCTAAATGTTTAAAAATATTTAACTTAGAATCGTTCGTTAATTCTTTTATTATTGTATATTAACTTTAAATCATTATAGATGTTCATATACTATAAATTTTCCTCATAGTTTATGTTAGAATTTAAGTTATGTACAACATGAGTGTTTAGAGAGAGTTTAGATATTCCACCTTATTCATTAACCAAATGACCTATAGTATTCTTTACGGAAGGGAAGATCTATAGTATATTAGCAAGGGATTTACATGCATTCGTAATATTTATCTAAAAGTTTTATTTGTATTACAAAATTTATTAAATGTGTAAAAATATTTAATTTAGAATGATTCTGTTATTGCATATTAATTTGAAATTATTGTAGAAGTTCATAAATTTGAAATTTTGAGTCTCCCTTTCCGTTAGAGTTCAAGTTATATGCATAGTAAATCTAATTTATTTTTTTTACATTTATTAAATCATATTATTGTTGTAGTAATATTTATTTTATTTTTAAAATTCAAATTAAAACTAAAATTAGTGACAAAATGTATAACTTAAAAAGTTAAATTAGCTAATTATAAAAATAAAAAAGGTCAAATAACTTTGTTAAAACACGAACAAGTAATTGTCGTCTACATTTATATATTTATTGATCATTATTTCCCTATTTTTTAAAAAAAAAGGTGCATTGCTTTAATCACGTTTAAAACGGAATTATTTAAATAATGATTTTAATATAGATATCTTAGTATTCAAATTTTATAATTAATTACTATTTAAGGCCCCACTTGCAGAGTCAAAAAAATAATCAATTATCTCTAACTAACTTTACCACATAAAGCAGTGTGCTCATTTTTTTTCTTCACATCTTTTTGTTCTTTCTATTAGCAATAAATTATCGAGTGTTTAGTCAAATTAATTTATATTTTTTATAATGAAGTAATTAAGTGAAACAAGAATATACGTTAACTAATTATAATTCTATTAGCAATAAATTATCGAGTGTTTAGTCAAATTAATTTATATTTTTTTATAATGAAGTAATTAAGTGAAACAAGAATATACGTTAACTAATTATAATTAAGTGATAACTATGCATCTAAATAATTGTTATGTATTTATTAATTTGATAAGGTACAAATAAATTTAATGTTACCATGGTCATTTGTTGACTAAAACTAATTTTATTTAATATGATACATTGACTAATTACGATTAAATAATGATTGTATTTAAATGAATGTCATGCATTTATTAGTTTGATATATATAAATATTTAGTGCTCGTAAATTTAATGTAACCATTGTTGTTTTTTTTGACCAAAATTAGTTTCATTTTATGAAAAAACCTTTTAACACATGTCATCTAATTTTAAAAAAATGTTCATTTATTGAATACGTGTTAAAAGTTTGAAATGCATATCTCTATCATTTTCTTTTGAGAAATGACTTATTTATTTTATTATTTGTTAACTGAAACCTCATTTGATTATGCAAGATTATTTTGTCCATTTGAATATTTTTTAATAAACAATCTCTGAAATTATGAACTCACTAATTTTCGCAAATACATGCGACTTTTAAATTTTTATGTGTGTTGTATTTAATTTTTTTCTCAAACAAACTTAATAAGACATAATAAAATTTTAAAAGTTAAAAATAAATAACACTTAAATAATAATAATATTATTAATACACACAACTTTTTCGAGCGAGTTTATAATTAGAGAACTTAAATAAATATATTATATTAAAAAATATTTGGGTATTAAAAATGTTTTAATTAATTTTAAAAATTTGGCTTACTTTCAATTTAATACATAAATAAATAATAATTATCATTGGTCGCCACATGGATAAAATAATTTGGCGAAACCAAATGGGTTTTCAGTTAACTCCTAACAACATCGATTAACCTTTTTTTCGTATTGAAATGGTGTAAATAAGCTAAATTTTTAATGAATGAAACATTTTATTTTTAAAAATGTTTTGCACTTATAAGTTCTAACAACTATTTAAAATATTAATATATTTTGTATTATTATTTTATAATGGACATATTTCAATAATCATGACAAGAAACACAATTTGATATCAAACATTATTAATATGAATATGAAACAAGAAAAATAAAATAAATGAAAAATATCATTGGTTCATATACGAAAACTTATTATTATTAGCAAGTAGAAGTGATTTTAGAGAGCAAGTTCAAATAGAAACTATATAAAAAAGATATATTACTGCATAAATTTTGTATAAAGGACCAAAATTCAACTATAAATGATGCATGTTTTTACATAATACAAATATTTGGGGTACATAATTTTTAAATTTATAAAAGCTTCCAAATAAAGAATATAGTCAAATACTAATTTTTTCTACTTCAAAATTCTAGATTGTTTGTTAAAAAATCTTTGTCAAATAATGACAAGTTATATAATCAAATAATATTTATCAAATTTTTGTTTCAAATATTTTTTAAAATATCTATAAGCAAATGGGTCCTATATATTCCTTTAAGAGTCTGCATAAAAAAAACATATAATATCTTTATATTTAAAAACAATTCAACTTTAAATTTCATATTCTATTAAATCTCACGATAACAAGTATTTAAATTACAAATTACAAATTTATTTTTCTTTCTTAAACAATGGTCTATTAGTCAAAGGGAAGCATAAGATTATGGATATCAAAATTAGTCTAAAATTCGCATGTATGTATAAATCGTTCAAAATTTACCCACGTGAGTAAGTGACGTAATACAGTCTAAGAGTCTGTTTGGCTAGCTTATTTTAAGTTAAAAAAAACTTATTTTAAGCCAAAAGTTAAAAGCTGGGGTAGGGGTGCTTTTTTTTTAGCTTATAAGCTGTTTTAAGTTGACCACATTTTTATTTTTTGTGCTTAATATTTTTATACAATCTCCAAATTACCCATATAACCCTAACATTTCTTTCTTCCATTTTTCCCTTTTCACGTTTGACATAACAACTTCAGCACTTTTATCCAAACTCATAACTGCTTATTTTAAAAATAAGTTTCAGCACTTTTAAAAGTACTTTTTTAAAGCTGCTTTTATTAAGCCCATCCAAACGGACCCTAACTCAATGAGTTAACCCTAATATACTAGTTGTGATTAGGAATGACAATGAAGTGAAAAAATGCAGGACTAATTTTATATTGTGCATGTTAGTATTTTGTGTTTACACAGTATTCAAGAAAAAATCATATCCTAATTAAGAAAATATAACCTAAATACTTTATTCGATTACAGATATTAATGATCGACTCTACAACACAAATATATAACCTAATAATCACATTATAACAATTCTATCGCTACTATAAAACTAGATAATTCCTTTTCTTGTGATATTCTAACTTGCAACAAAATGTTTTTGAGTGGTCCATCTGAAAAAAATTGACCTAACTTGTAATGTCTTGAATAAATGACAAATTTAGGTTATGAATAGTACCATTTTTGAACCGTTCATATTTTAATACCTCCAAACTATAATACTAGTACTAGACAATAAAGTTAATATGCTTTCAGCTTTAGTTCAGCAAAAGTAAAATAAATAAATACAAATATAATACTGTTTTTTTAATCTTTGATTCTGAAAATCTAGCAAAGATTTTAGCTTGGGCTTTTCAGAGATTTTGTTGGCTTTTAAATAGTAGGCTGGCTATAGCTATAGCTAGTCTTTATATTTATTAAAACTCATGTATAGATTGTGTCCAATTTAATATTTTATGTTAATTTTAGAAATTCGGGATATAAATCATATTTTTAAAAAAAATAGATTCAAATTCCTACTTTTTTTTTGTAAGAAACCCTTCATTTCTCATAAATAATTTGTAACAACTTGTTTAGTCGTTTTGAGCAGCAGATTTTATTTCTGGAAAAACAGGCTGATATGACGGAACCCACGACGGACCGTCATGGGCACGACGGACCGTCGAGGGGGCCTCGTTTCAAAACACTTAGAAATTCTGAAAAATGGGTACTGAAATCGACTCTCTGAACTTCGTAACGGAATGGCAGGACGGACCGTCACAGACTCTTCAGAGAATTGAGTCTCTGAACTCTGTGATGGAGCAGCAGGACGGACCGTCGCTGGCACGACGGCCCGTCACAGGCTGCGTAATCCAAGGCTGGGTCGGATTTCTGTTAAGTAATTTAAGGGGCGTTTTGGACTATTCCTGCTTCAATTATAAAGTTAGTGGGTTAATGTTAATAAGTCTAACTACTTGGGGGTTAAAAGAGGTAACCTTGAGTAAATTAGTGGGTTATTATTGCCATCTTTTATTCTTAATTATATGTTAATTAGGGTAATAGAAAGAGGGTTTGAATAAGAAAAAATAGAAAGAACAAAGAGAGAGAGGATCGAACGAGAAAGAGGAGAAGCGAGAAGAAAAACAAAGCTTTGGGAACTTGCTTGCTTGATTTCTAATCTTCGGTGGAGGTAGGTTATGGTTTTTATACTATTCGTAGTAAACTCTTAATAGCGAATGATATGTATTGGGTAGTGTTGTAAACCCTTCTATGTGCTTAATTATGTGTTTGCATGTTGTGATGATATAATTGTGATGAAATAAGCATGATGAAACTATTGAATCCTAAATCTTGAAAAAGAAACCCTAATCTACTTTGTTAATGATGATGCCTTGGTATAAAAGAAGGCTTGATGAACGAAAGTAGTGAGATTAGGGGATCGGGTGCCACGTTCCGGTACCAGGATAGTACATGAGGATCGGAGTGTCATATTCCGACACCAGGATAGAATATGGATCGGGTGCCACGTTCCGGTACCAGGATAGTATATGAGGATCGGAGTGTCACGTTCCGACACCAGGATAGAATATGGATCGGGTGCCACGTTCCGGTACCAGGATAGTATATGAGGATCGGAGTGTCACGTTCCGACACCAGGATAGAATATGGATCGGGTGCCACGTTCCGGTACAAGGATAGTATATGGATCGGGTGCCACGTTTCGGTACCAGGATAGAATATGGATCGGGTGTCATGTTCCGACACCAGGGTAGAATGAGGATCGGAGTGTCACGTTCCGACACCAGGATAGTATATTGAGGAGCGGAGTGTCACGTACTGACACGAGAGGAATAAAGATAAGGAATCTTGAAAGATGTTAATATATTCAATCTAATGAACCTAATTCCCAAATGGGTATGATGAGGAGGCGTGAGTCCTCATTGATGTGCTTGGTGTTATGACCAAGGGTTATGGTAATTGTAAATGCTGCATGTTGAGTATTGTAGTTGATTTTATGATGTTATCTGATATATACTATTTTCTATTTTGAGTTGGCCGATGATACCTACTCAGTACCTGTGTTTGTACTGACCCCCTACTTTTATGTTTTCTTCTTTGTTATTTGTGGAGTGCAGCAAACGTGCCATCGTCTTCAACTCAACCGCAACTCTAGCCAGTCTTCATCACTCCGGATTTCAGGGTGAGCTAATGCTTCTAGCTTGGACTGGATCTTCCTCTTTATGTCTTGATGCCTTGAAGTTCCGGCATGGACTAGCTTTTTATGTATTTTAGCTTCTTAGATACTATTAGCTTTAGTAATTTGAAGTAGATGTTCTTGTGATGATGACTTCTAGATTTTGGGGATAATAATAGTTGTTGAGTTTTTAGAAGTTATTGAATTGGTTTTTATTAATGAGTTTAAGTCTTCCGCATTACTTTCTGTTGATATTATATTGAAATGTTAAGGTTTAGATTGGTTGGTTCGCTCACATAGGAGGGTAAGTGTGGGTGCCCAGACGCGGCCCGATTTGGGTCGTGACAAACTTGGTATCAGAGCATTAGGTTCGTTGGTCTCATCACACAAGAACGAGTCTAGTAGAGTCTTAAGGAACGGTAGGGGGACGCCTTTACTTTTCTTTGAGAGGCTATAAGACTTTAGGAAAAATTCCGTTCTTTCTTTTTTTCGTGCTATTACTTGGGTCCAATTGGTATCTAGGTGATACAAATTGATATCTGACCATCTTCACTCTATTTCGCAGATGGTTAGAACTAAAGCAACGATTGCGCCAACACCAACATCGGCAAGATAAGAAGCGTCTGAGCCAGCCACTGGGGCTGTAGCTCGAAGACGAGTAGCGGCAAGAGGTCGTGGGAGGACGTCCTCTAGAGGAAGAGGACGAGCACCTAGCCCATCTGATACTAGGGCAGTGACTCATCCACCGACTGAAGAAGTAGTAAGAGAGGGTGAGGAAGGGGAAACTGAACAAGTACAGAATGAGGGATTGCCTCCCCAACCTACCCCAGAGATGATCAATCAGGTTCTTGCTTATCTTAGTGGGTTATCTGATCAAGGTCAAACGCCTTCAGTGTTTTCTACACCAGCACCTCAGGCTCCGGAGGTACAACATGCGGCTACTGCGGCTCCCCGCATGGATGTTCCATTGGAAATAGGCACGTTTCCTCGTCTGACTACAGGGCCTATAATGACAAATGATCAACATGAACTTTTCAGTAAGTTCTTGAAATTGAAACCTCTAGTCTTCAAGGGTGCTGAATCTGAGGATGCCTATGATTTTCTGGTTGACTGTCATGAGCTACTACACAAGATGGGTATAGTAGAACGGTTTGGTGTTGAGTTTGTGACTTATCAGTTTCAAGGGAACGCCAAAATGTGTGGCGGTCACATGTTGAGTGTCAACCAACAGAGGCGCCACCTATGACTTGGGCATCATTCTCAAGCTTGTTTATGGAGAAGTATATTCCCCGGACTTTGAGGGATAGGAAGAGAGATGAGTTCTTGATCCTAGAGCAAGGTAGGATGTCGGTTACTGCATATGAGGCTAAGTTTCGTGCATTATCCCGGTATGCCACCCAACTATGTTTCATTCCACAAGAGCGGATTCGCCGTTTTGTGAAGGGGTTGAGATCAGAGTTGCGAATTTCAGCCTTACAGGTAGCGGCTACAGCGAAATCTTTTCAAGAAGTGGTAGACTTCGTGATAGAGGTAGAGGGAGTGAAGCCAGATGACTTCACCATGACAACTACATCAAAAAGGTTTCGAAAGGGAGGTGAGTTTAATGGTTCTTACTCTAGAGGACAGGGTTCAGGAGGTTACTCAGTCCGACCAATTCAGTCTTCACTACAGACTGTAGTTGGGGGTCCGCCTCAGACCGGTCAACACTTCTCTGAGAGACCTACGCTTGAATCCAGAGAGTGTTATGGATGTGGGGAGACTGGACACATTAAGAGGTATTGTCCAAAACAGAGTTACAGACCTCCAAATGTTAGAGGTAGAGGTGGTTATGGAAGAGGCCGTCATTCTGGAGGACATGGTGGTCGAGGTAATGGTGGTCACCAAAACGGTCGGGGTGATGGGCAAACTAGAGCCACTACATCACAACATGGTAGGGGCAACGGACAGACAGATGAGAGGGCCCATTGTTACGCTTTCCCTGGGCGGTCAGAAGCGGAGACATCAGATGTTGTCATCACAGGTAATCTTTCGGTTTGTGATTGCATGGCTTTTGTATTGTTTGACCCTGGCTCTACATTTTCATATGTATCTTCCGCATTTGCTAATGGTCTTGATTTACATTGTGAATTGCTTGACATGCCTATTCGTGTTTCTACTCCGGTGGGTGAGTCTGTGATAGTTGAAAAGGTGTATAGGTCTTGTCTTGTAACTTTTATGAGGAGCAATACTCATGTAGACTTGGTTATCTCAGAAATGGTTGACTTCGATGTAATTCTGGGTATGACTTGGCTTTCTTTAAATTTTGCGATCTTGGATTGTAATGCTAAAACTGTGACGTTAGCCAAGCCTGGGACAGATCCGTTAGTGTGGGAGGGTGACTACACTTCAAATCCGGTTCGTATCATCTCCTTTCTTCGTGCCAAGAAAATGGTTAGTAAGGGTTGTTTAGCGTTCTTGGAACATCTCAGGGATGATACTATCCAAGTACCTCCAATTGAGTCGGTCTCGATAGTTCGTGAGTTTTTAGATGTGTTTCCCGCAGACCTTCCGGGTATGCCACCGGATAGAGATATTGACTTCTGCATCGATCTTGAACCGGGTACTCGCCCCATTTCTATACCCCCTTATAGAATGGCTCCCGCGGAGTTAAGAGAGTTAAAGGCACAACTTCAAGAGTTGCTAAGCAAAGGCTTTATTAGACCAAGTGCATCTCCTTGGGATGCTCCGGTATTATTTGTGAAGAAAAAGGATGGGAGTTTTAGGATGTGCATAGACTATAGACAGTTGAACAATGTAACTATTAAGAACAAGTATCCCATTCCTCGCATTGATGACTTGTTCGATCAGTTACAAGGTGCTTGTGTCTTCTCTAAGATTGACTTGAGGTCCGGTTATCATCAATTGAAGATACGGGCAACGGATGTGCCAAAGACTGCTTTTCGGACCAGGTATGGGCATTACGAATTTGTAGTGATGTCTTTTGGTCTTACGAATGCCCCTGCTGCTTTCATGAGCTTGATGAACGGGATTTTTAAGCCATATCTGGATCTCTTTGTGATCGTATTCATTGATGATATATTGGTATACTCAAAGAGCAAGAAGGAACATGAAGAACATTTGAGAATGGTATTGGAAATGTTGAGGGAGAAAAAGCTTTATGCCAAATTCTCCAAGTGTGAGTTTTGGCTAGATGCAGTGTCCTTCTTGGGGCATGTGGTTTCGAAGGATGGGGTGATGGTGGATCCTTCTAAGATTGAGACAGTGAAGAATTGGGCAAGACCTACTAATGTGTCAGAAATAAGGAGCTTTGTCGGGTTTGCTAGCTACTACCGTCGATTTGTCAAGGGGTTCTGTTCCATTGCTTCCCAATTGACGAACTTGACTAAGCAGAATGTTCCATTTGTATGGTCGGATGAATGTGAAGAAAGCTTTCAAAAGCTCAAGACCTTGTTGACTATTGCACCAATCCTTACCCTGCCAGTGGAAGGTAAGAATTTCATTGTCTATTGTGATGCATCCTATTCGGGTTTGGGTGCAGTGCTAATGCAAGAGAAGAACGTAATTGCTTATGCCTCAAGGCAATTAAAGGTGCACGAACGTAACTACCCGACCGATGATTTAGAACTGGCTGCGGTAGTGTTTGTATTAAAGCAATGGAGACATTATTTATATGGAGTTAAGTGTGAAGTATACACGGATCATCGTAGCCTACAGTATGTCTTTACTCAAAAAGATTTGAATTTGAGACAGAGGAGATGGATGGAACTACTGAAGGACTACGATATCACTATCTTGTATCATCCGGGAAAGGCTAATGTTGTGGCAGATGCCTTAAGTAGAAAGGCAGGGAGCATGGGAAGTCTAGCTCACTTGCAAGTTTCTAGACGTCCATTGGCTAGAGAGGTTCAGACTCTGGCTAACGACTTCATGAGGTTAGAAGTAAATGAGAAGGGAGGATTGTTGGCTTGTGTGGAGGCGAGATCTTCTTTTCTTGACCAGATTAAGGGAAAGCAGTTTGATGATGAGAAACTAAGCCGAATTCGGGATATGGTGTTACGAGGAGAGGCTAAGGAAGCACAAATCGATGAGGAAGGTGTTTTGAGAATCAAGGGAAGGGTATGTGTACCCCGCGTTGATGATTTGATCAACACTATTCTGACAGAGGCTCATAGTTTAAGGTATTCTATACATCCTGGTGCAACCAAGATGTATCGTGACCTAAAGCAACACTTTTGGTGGAGTAGAATGAAGCGTGATATTGTTAATTTTATTGCCAAATGTCCAAACTGCCAGCAAGTAAAGTATGAACACCAGAGGCCCGGAGGAACACTTCAGAGAATGCCCATTCCTGAATGGAAGTGGGAGAGAATTGCAATGGACTTCGTGGTTGGTCTTCCAAAGACATTGGGTAAGTATGACTCTATTTGGGTGATTGTTGATAGGTTAACTAAGTCTGCTCATTTCATTCCGGTCAAGGTGACTTACAATGCAGAGAAGTTAGCCAAAATCTATGTCTCAGAAATTGTTCGGTTGCATGGGGTTCCACTCTCCATCATATCAGATAGAGGTACGCAGTTTACTTCTAAGTTTTGGAAAACATTGCATGCGGAATTGGGTACTAGGTTGGACCTTAGTACTGCGTTCCATCCTCAGACCGATGGTCAGTCTGAGCGAACGATTCAAGTGTTGGAGGATATGCTTCATGCATGCGTGATAGAATTTGGTGGTCATTGGGATAGCTTCTTACCCTTAGCAGAGTTCTCCTACAACAATAGCTATCACTCAAGCATTAATATGGCCCCATTCGAGGCATTATATGGGAGAAGATGTAGGTCTCCCATTGGGTGGTTTGATGCATTTGAGGTTAGACCTTGGGGTACTGACCTTCTGAGAGAATCGTTAGATAAAGTGAAATCTATTCAAGAAAAGCTGTTAGCGGCTCAAAGTAGACAGAAAGAGTATGCAGATCGAAAGGTTAGAGACTTGGAGTTCATGGAGGGTGAACAAGTCTTGTTGAAGGTTTCACCCATGAAAGGGGTGATGCGTTTTGGTAAAAGGGGTAAATTAAGCCCAAGGTATATTGGTCCCTTCGAGGTTCTGAAGCGCATAGGGGAGGTGGCTTATGAGTTAGCCTTGCCTCCAGGGCTGTCCGGAGTACATCCGGTGTTTCATGTGTCTATGTTGAAAAGATACCACGGGGATGGAAACTACATTATCCGTTGGGATTCAGTTCTGCTTGATGAAAATTTGTCTTATGAGGAGGAGCCTGTTGCCATTTTAGATAGAGAAGTTCGCAAGCTGAGGTCAAGGGAGATTGCATCCATCAAAGTTCAATGGAAGAATCGACCCATCGAAGAAGCCACTTGGGAGAAAGAGGCTGATATGCGAGAAAGATACCCACACCTGTTTACAGATTCAGGTACTCCTTCTCGCCCTTGTTTTCCTTATGGTGATCGTTCGGGGACGAACGATGGGTAAATTGGTATCTATTGTAACGACCTGTTTAGCCGTTTTGAGCAGCAGATTTTATTTCTGGAAAAACAGGCTGAGATGACGGAACCCACGACGGACCGTCATGGGCACGACGGACCGTCGAGGGGGCCTCGTTTCAAAACACTTAGAAATTCTGAAAAATGGGTACTGAAATCGACTATCTGAACTTCGTAACGGAATGGCAGGACGGACCGTCACAGGCGTGACGGACCGTCACAGACTCTTCAGAGAATTGAGTCTCTGAACTCTGTGACGGAGCAGCAGGACGGACCGTCGCAGGCACGACGGCCCGTCACAGGCTGCGTAATCCCAGGCTGGGTCGGATTTCTGTTAAGTAATTTAAGGGGCGTTTTGGACTATTCCTGCTTCAATTATAAAGTTAGTGGGTTAATGTTAATAAGTCTAACTACTTGGGGGTTAAAAGAGGTAACCTTGAGTAAATTAGTGGGTTATTATTGTCATCTTTTATTCTTAATTATATGTTAATTAGGGTAATAGAAAGAGGATTTGAATAAGAAAAAATAGAAAGAACAAAGAGAGAGAGGATCGAACGAGAAAGAGGAGAAGCGAGAAGAAGAACAAAGCTTTGGGAACTTGCTTGCTTGATTTCTAATCTTCGGTGGAGGTAGGTTATGGTTTTTATACTATTCGTAGTAAACTCTTAATAGCGAATGATATGTATTGGGTAGTGTTGTAAACCCTTCTATGTGCTTAATTATGTGTTTGCATGTTGTGATGATATAATTGTGATGAAATAAGCATGATGAAACTATTGAATCCTAAATCTTGAAAAAGAAACCCTAATCTACTTTGTTAATGATGATGCCTTGGTATAAAAGAAGGCTTGATGAACGAAAGTAGTGAGATTAGGGGATCGGGTTCCACGTTCCGGTACCAGAATAGTACATGAGGATCGGAGTGTCACGTTCCGACACCAGGATAGAATATGGATCGGGTGCCACGTTCCGGTACCAGGATAGTATATGAGGATCGGAGTGTCACGTTCTGACACCAGGATAGAATATGGATCGGGTGCCACGTTCCGGTACCAGGATAGTATATGAGGATCGGAGTGTCACGTTCCGACACCAGGATAGAATATGGATCGGGTGCCACGTTCTGGTACAAGGATAGTATATGGATCGGGTGCCACGTTCCGGTACCAGGATAGAATATGGATCGGGTGTCACGTTCCGACACCAGGGTAGAATGAGGATCGGAGTGTCACGTTCCGACACCAGGATAGTATATTGAGGAGCGGAGTGTCACGTACCGACACGAGAGGAATAAAGATAAGGAATCTTGAAAGATGTTAATATATTCATTCTAATGAACCTAATTCCCAAATGGGTATGATGAGGAGGCGTGAGTCCTCATTGATGTGCTTGGTGTTATGACCAAGGGTTATGGTAATTGTAAATGCCGCATGTTGAGTATTGTAGTTGATTTTATGATGTTATCTGATATATACTATTTTCTATTTTGAGTTGGCCGATGATACCTACTCAGTACCTGTGTTTGTACTGACCCCCTACTTTTATGTTTTCTTCTTTGTTATTTGTGGAGTGCAGCAAACGTGCCATCGTCTTCAACTCAACCGCAACTCTAGCCAGTCTTCATCACTCCGGATTTCAGGGTGAGCTAATGCTTCTAGCTTGGACTGGATCTTCCTCTTCATGTCTTGATGCCTTGAAGTTCCGGCATGGACTAGCTTTTTATGTATTTTAGCTTCTTAGATACTATTAGCTTTAGTAATTTGAAGTAGATGTTCTTGTGATGATGACTTCCAGATTTTGGGGATAATAATAGTTGTTGAGTTTTTAGAAGTTATTGAATTGGTTTTTATTAATGAGTTTAAGTCTTCCGCATTACTTTCTGTTGATATTATATTGAAATGTTAAGGTTTAGATTGGTTGGTTCGCTCACATAGGAGGGTAAGTGTGGGTGCCCAGACGCGGCCCGATTTGGGTCGTGACATAATTATTGTTTAATGAGTAAGAATATATAATTATTGTTTAATAAGTTATTTGTGGAAGATATTCTTTAATTAATTATGATCAAGTAATTGAACTATATATCCAAATATATGACATATAAACATTGATTTAGTGTAAACACTCGTTGCAGATAAATTATTGATTTTCTTTTTCTTATTTCACATTGTTATTTGACATAAAATTCGTCTATACTATTATCATATTAAATTAATAAATGTATATCATGTGCTTGCAAATACATTTTTTTTCCCACATAATCATTGTTATTAGAATAATTATAATCTTATTAAATCACTTAACAATAACAATAAATATATTGTGCGAGTAGATTTTTGTAATCATTTTGAGTACTTGCATAGATTTGGAAATTATAATATTTTATACAAAAATAAAATATAAAACAGCAATACGTGACAAGAATAACTAAAAGTAAAAAAATCTTCAATTATGTACTTTATGTAAGAAATAATAATTGACTAAATTATTGCATATAATAATTCGTACATAATTAATAACTAAATAAGTAATGACATAATAGTGGAATTTTTGTATCTCAAAATTATTTATCTTTGATGTGATAGCTGGAAGATATGTTGTGCTAGCACGTTAGATGATATTAAATTTCTAAGTTTATCATTTTCACATAATTAGTCCAACTTTAATATGATGCTTATTGCTTAATACATATTATTTAAATTGATATAAACTTATTTTAATTTGGTTTAGTTGAAAATGAACTACCCAGAAATTGATTTCATCATTAAAAACTATGTTCAACTAGTTGATTTATTAATTAAGGAAATAAAATATTTTCATTACGTAATGGAAAAATTCTTCTTGAAATAGTTTTTATTATGAAGTGAATAATTATTTTTGCTATAAAATAAGATCGTATTTCCTTCTTTTTTTTATATATATATATATGCTATGATAATTAATGAGTAGAAAATTATCTTTATTCCATCATTTATAGATATCTCACTTCTCATACATTCAAAATATGAAGTTGGGTGATGAAAGATTCTAGAATATATGATTAATAAAATAAAGAAAAAATTAATAAAAGATTCTTGAATATATGAAAAAAAATTTCCACTTTAGTTTTTTTTTTTTTTTTTTTTTGACTAATAAAATACTGTAATTAGAATAGGCCATAAAGTTTGTCTTTTTGCGGTCAAAATAAAATTAACGAATAACAATTAAATCTTATCAGGGTCAGTAAAAAAAATTCAGACTTGCATTATTTATATGTATTATATAAATTTTTAGTATTAACATAAAATATAAGATAAGAAAATTATTTATATGTATTACAATATTTATTTTGTTTTTATTATTCGGTTGCGTCGGCCACTTTTGCAACGCAATTGGTGTATTCTATTCTGAAAATGTTACTGAAATTCACGTCTTATATTTTTGTTAATTTTAATATTCTCTTCTATTTTAAAAACCTCTAAAATCTTTTATTTTTTTAGTGTATTCGATTTACATATTATGTATTCGGTTTATTTCATTATATATTCGAGCTAGTTTTTAATGTATCCGACTAGTTTTTAAAGTATCCGAGCTACATATATATTATGTCTCTGAGCTAGTTTTTAATGTATCCGAGCTACAGTTATAACGTATTCGAGATACTCTTTAATGTATCTGAGTTACATATTACTGTATCCAATTTGTGTTACTTTTTAAACAATTAATGTTATTACAAATTAATGAGAAATAAAGTGTAATTTCATATTAAAACTATGTGATTCTTAAAATTTATTCAACCATTTTTATAATCCACATTTTAAACAAAAAAAAAGGGGAACATAAATTTAATGAATTTTGCTGAACTCAGAAAATGTTTTCATAAACTTAAAAGAATTAAAAGCTCATAAAGATTCAATTAAACCAAATCTCATCGCCAAAAATGGAAAGTACTTCATATTCAATATTGCGCCTACTTTGCCCAATGGAATCAGATTCCCATGTTCCTTTTTCCCATACTATTTGAAAAAATATTATTGGGTCATTAATATTGAGTTATTAATTAGGTTAATAATTATTTTATAATTTATTGATTTGATATCGATTTTTAGTGTTAGGTTATTTAGTAAATTAATGTCTTGTTAAGACGATAGTAACTTATACTATACTCTATAAATATTAAATATAAATAATACAACATAACTAGACATTATATTAGTACTCTACATAATGGTCTACAAGCTTCACACAAAAAATGACATATTATGTTTTGGATATAACATGTTATTGTAGCCTTCGTACTACATCAACTCTTATTGAAATAATTTCTCATTATATTTCTTGTTTCATTATACCAAAGTATTTACAGTTAATTTGCTGGTCTCACGGTATCATGCCAAATTATTAGAGAAGTGAGAAATCATATATATTTATTTTATGAGCATTTTCTTATTGGGAAATATCAAAAATCAAAAAATTAATGACAAAAATCGTTAAACCAAAAATTGATAAATAATGATCTTATATTATTATTACTTTAATATAATTAAAAAATTAAAAATAAAAAATTAATAAATTAAATTAATAATACATAAAATTGAGCCGATCGATGCACACACCATGCTTTGGACTATGAATATGAAGTATTAGATGAGTACAATATCCCATTCTAATCACTGTCTTCAAAATAAATTCTCCGCGCTTCAAATATTATTGAGTTTTAATATAATCCTTCAATTCTCTATTAATATCAATTATTTATTTCAAAGTTTGGTGCAATTGTTTGTCACGTATTTTTTGTTATTTTTATATCTTAAAAAGATAAGTGTTTATGAGGTTTTTTGGTGGATATAGTTAAAAAATTATTATTATTCATTAATTTGTTAAGTATGAATAGTTAAAAGTTTGAAAGAGACTAAAAATGTTAACTATGACAAATTTAAAGACCTAAAATTATTCCATGTATATTTAAGAAATCATTTAAAATCTACTTTAAATATAAGATATCGAATTTGTCCTTTTCTCTTTTTTTTTTTAATTCATTAGATTTGTATCATTTGATGGTTACTATAACCTATCTACCCAATTTAATATATCATATATTTGGCTCTTGGTGTTTGGTGAAAGAGAAAGGACAAGTGGATAAATATAGAGGATGTAGGTTCAATAATAATAGTAGTTTGACATTTAGGGGGATAACGCACACCTCAAAGATTCTTGGAGATTTACTACATTTTCACTTTCTCTTTATTAGATTTATTGTATTACTCCTTTCGTTTTAAAAAGAATATTTTGATATTTTTTTGAAAAATGATTCTTTTTTTTATTAACATTTTAATTTTAACTTTCAACAGAACATATTTAAGACCACAAAATTAAAAAACATTTTGATATATTTGACATAATTTTAATTTAGAACTACAAGATTATAAAATCTTCTTTATTTTCTTAAACTGTCCCAAATCAAACTAAACCAAAATCTTTGAAACGGAGGGAATAGTAAACCTCTCCCCCCCTAACCCCACCTCCCCCTTAAAAGAAAATCTAATATGTATTGATCAGATATAATTCGATAAAAATAATATGTTATTCTTAAACATAATTAGTGAAAAATGATCTTACTCATGAATGATTAAATATCTTGTTATTATAGACCGTACTACAACAATAGCCTATTATATTAAAAATAGGAAAATAATAGAAATTTCACCTTTTAAGTTCTCTTATTATCATTATCCCTTATTAGTTTTATAAAGGAAAAAATAGCAAACTAGTCAAAATCAACAGCTTAATTAGTAAAAAACTCTCTACTTTAAAAATATTAATTAAAATATCAAAAATGTCATTATTTTAAAAAAGAATATGTATTTTAAACCCCTATTTTATCTCATAAAATATTAATTTATTTACATTTTCATGTATATACATAGTTCACTTTTCCCAAATTATTTTTATTTAAAAATAATCAAAATCTGTAAATTTTTTCCATATTTGTCTCTTCTATATTTGTCCCATAAGTAAAACAAATAAAATTCTCTCTCTATATATTTTCCTGTACATATTCTTATTCAACTTTCAACCTTCAAATCCTTCTTCTTTTCAACCCCACTTTTCTTATTATCTTCTGCCGAAATATTGTTTTTTTATCTTCGAAATCTGGATTCACACAAATTCCTCTAATGAAGATATTTTCATCGTTATCTTCTTTTTTAGATTTATTTTCTGATTTTATTGTTGTTTAAATCATTCTTATTTGGTGAAAGTAGGATAATTCTCGTTTAGAACTAAAAAACACTCTTCAACGGATGATTATAAGAGACACTATTCATCTTAGTAAAATGATTTTAGTGAGTAACAATCATTTAATCTATGTATTACTCAAGGAATAACAGATATTGTAAGATCTGCTTCTAAAATGAGGGAAGTGAGACAACAAGAACAAAGTCTTCATCAAATTCAGATTGAAAACGTAACTCGCATGGTACAAGAATATGACGGAGAAGATCAAATTGTTGATGAAGAGGTATTTAAATATTTTTGCATGTTTAGATTTTTGCATGTTGAATTTGTTATTCTTATAGTAACCTTTATTTATAAGGTTAATACACATAAACAGAAATAAGATGAAGCAGAAAATACATAAAATACAAGAAGTAATCCGAGTCCACAGAAATTATTGTGTGTGCTTAAGAATTTTAATCCCCTCACTATACTCAAGGTTATGGATTAATTTCTCCCAAGATAAAACAGATTAAACCTGTTAAAGAAATAGCGGTACCTCAAATTTCTTTAACTTCAGCGACCTTCAGAACAACAACAAGTCACACGGACTCAGTTGATCGACACTTTGATTTTATTTGAGAGAAAAATAAATGCAGAGAAGGAATTTTTTTTCCAGTGTTTGAAAAATCGAAAATTCACTTCCTTTTGTAGCCATTTTCAGCAAGGAACGTGTCTGTTCAGTGGAATCTGTTCAAACCCGTTTTATCCAGAAAGAAATAACAACTTTTCAGAAAATTGTGTCTGTTAGGAAAATAACCTTTTTGGAAAGTAAACCCGCAAATTTATAAGAGATAATATTAACAAGATTTATTTGATTTAACAAAAACTGATTAAATAAATTTTGTCCAAAAAATTTATCAATCACATTATTTGCCGAAGCCGAGCAAGCGACGACGACGGCGCGAGGGGGCATCTTCTTCTTAGCTCTTTAAGAAGTAATGAAAGTGTTTCCTTATATAAGGACAACAATTTCCCTTTCTTTTGCTGATATGGGAGAAATAACTTTTCATTGGCACTTTGCAAATGACTTTTCATTTTCCCTCCAAATTAGTTCCCTCCCTTTTCATATTCTCTCTTTTCTTTTCTCATTCACATTTGTTAAACCCCAACAGAATTGAAGTTAAAGAACAATTTGTTCAACAATGTGTATTGAATATATTTGTAAATTTCTTGTTATGTACACTGTGCAATATTTATTAGTTTGTATTTTATATCCAGTTGTTATTTTATTATTGTATTTTGGGATCAATTTTTGTTAATTTTGATAATGTATCATTTTTATTCATTTCTTTATATTTTTTCACATTTGTGGATATTCAATAATTTATGAATACATTTTACACGACTATGATATTTCAGATTTTACTAATTAACTTTTGTTGGATTTGTGTTATATGCTATGGAATTTTTTATGTATTTGTTGTATTTGTATTATATGATTATTGTAAATGAATTCATTTTGGGTGATTTTGGATTTAGGTGTCTTTATACTAATTGTACTTTGTATGAGCCTTGTTTGTCATCCGTAAAGTAAATATACACATTGTAATGCTTTTTGTATGTTTCAAAGTAAATACATGTTAGTTGTATTCGGTGTATTCTTATTGTATTTTGGATTCAGATGTGTTTATTCAGTGTATTCTTATTGTACTCACACTAAATAAAACTTTTCAAGTCATGAATAAAGTTAGGAATAGAGTTGTTAACAAAGTCAGAATTAAGTAACTAATATATGTATTCACAATTGTACTTGCATTATGTTATGAACAAAACTTTATTCAAGTCATATCACTTACTTCATACATAACAATCATCATATTATGAACAAAATTTCATCAGAGTAATAAATATTATGTATTCACAACAATAACTCTTCATATTTCATAAAAGTCCCTTGACATATACATATACAAAATAAACATTAAAACTGTATTAATTTCAGAACAAACGGTTACAACATACATTACATTGATCATATTTGTTTCGTTAAGGAATACAACTTATGCAAATAGTCATACGTTATCCATAGTTCATACAATTTACAACCAAAAGAGAATATGAACGAAAACAGAAAACGAACGAAAACAAACTACTTGTTTAAAATTATACGAAACCTGAATACTACGCTTTACAATTATTTACAATTAAATTTTTAATTTTTTTCGTTTTATATCAATTTCAAATATACAAAAACAGAATACGATTAACAGTTATATCTATTATAAACAATTAGAAAAAGAATATGGAAGAAGCAATTATCTCGTCGAATTTGTACGGAAGTTTTGAAAATCAAAAGTTGAGAGAATTCATTAGATTTTGGGAGTCTCGGTTGATTTTTTGATTTTTTTGATTTTTTGTAAGTGATGAGAGTTTTAAGCAATACTTCCATCTTTAGTTTTTTTCTCTCCCCTTAATTTCTCCTTTCTGTTTTAAATATTTGTATTTTTTTGATTTAAACAATTAAAAAATAGATTAAAAAGATATATAATAAACTAAAATTGTGACATCTTTACTAAATAATGAAAGTATTGACAATGAGTCCTCTTAAGTAACAAAATAATGACATTTTAAAAATTTATCCCTCATTTTCATGCATTAGAGTAATGTATCAGCGCATCAAATTATTGTATCTCATGCATCAAATTAGTGTATCATGTATAAAATGTAATGTATCTTACTTAACGATTAATGTATCTCGCGTATCATATTAATGTATCAGTGTATCAAATTAATGTATCTCGCGCATCAAATTAGTGTATCATGTATAAAATGTAATGTATCTTACTTAACGATTAATGTATCTCGCGTATCATATTAATGTATCAGCGCTTATATTATTTTATCGATTCTATAATTATAAACTTAAAAGGGCAAATGGTAATTTTGCCTTAAAAATATGTGAATTCTGTCCTTTATCCTTAAGAATATAGTAAAAATAATTCAATTTATAAGTTTTTTGCTTAAATGACAATAGAAGTTTGTCTAATATTTTGGAACTTTTAAGTTAAATACTTAACACTTTTTATATTCTAATAAGATTTCTAACAGCAATAACTAAATTATATGGTAAAAAATAGCTCACATTTTATTAATTTTTTTAAAAATTCAAATTATATAGTAATACTAACTCTTTGTATAGGCTAAAGTAAGATAGTTCTTGATCTCTGCCGTACAGCCATTTGTATGATCCTTAAGAAGCTATGAAAACTCCTAAAAACTCAATGAGCAAAATATTATACAATATAAATTTTAAGACTCTAGCTATGACTTTAAGACCTCTTCGTTATATTTTGACATCAATTACATGCAAAGATTGATTAAATTCACTTTTACTTTTAAATTTATTTTGAAAAGAGAGATGTAAAATGAGAGTAATTGTTATTAGGTAAACAATGATATTAGTTACTATGGAAATAGTAATTAAGTATTCAATATGGATAGTCTATTTTCATTTTTTATTTTTTACTATCACTGACTTTTTTCACATGATTGTTTACAAGTCTTTTCAGTAAATAGTGTGACACGAATAGAATCAAATTTGCAATGTTTTCTATAAGTTGTGAACTGATGATTGATATTTTGTATTGATTCTGAACTTTTCGTATTATAACTATTCCCATCAACTGATTGAATATTTTAAACTTAAAACCATTAGGGAATTTGTTAAGCTAGTAACACTTATCAATAGTGTGTTCTAACTTTTTGCAATAGTTACACATGATGTTGTTTTTCTTAGAAAATTATCTCGTTGAATCTTATAGTCATCAAACTTTTTATCTTCTTAATTTCTGATAAGAAAAGGAGCAGACTATGCTGTATGGTTGGGAGTAGCATGAATTTTTCGTTCATTTTAATTTGGGGTAATGTAAAGTACCCTTTCAATCTATGCCCGAAATATCAGAGACACACTTATATTATACCAAGGTCCTATTACCTCCGTGAACTTATTTTAAAAGTGATTTTCTACCCCTTTTCGGCCAACATGACACTATCTTGTGGGACCAACGCTGGTTGACTTTTTTTTTTCAGCCTAGTGCCACGTAGGCCGAAAAGGGGTAGAAAATTACTTATAAAGTAAGTCCAGGGAGGTAATAGAACATTAGTATAGTATAAGTCCGTCTCTAAAATTTCGGACATAGATGTTATCGTATCACTATCCTGATTTGAACTTCCACACAGTTCATTGGTACCAATTTTACTAGGCAGTTTGCTAATACACAGTGGATACTTGTTGAACTCATTTTCAGACTTTTTAAGCATAATATAAACTCTTAACACCCATGTCGTTGTGATTCAACATGGGTGTCTTGCTTTCTTCAATCTTATACTCAATTTTTAGTTTATTCACATTCGTATTAATCCCTAGTTGCATTGCAATGACATTATAGCACTCATTATACGATGAACTTTCTTTAAAAATCATCTCCTTAATTGTATAATCAACGTAACAATTGTCATTATCCCATCTACCAGAATGCATAACCAATATAGCCAGTAAAGCCATTTTTAGAATTTCTGTATACAAAATCAAATTATATAAATATACATTTATAAGCTAAAGAAATGTAGCAACAAACAGAATATGCACTTATACATATTATAGCAAACTTCAGTTTTAAGCTTATACACATTTTCAAATGATACAAAAAAAATCTCTATATACACAAAATTATAGCTTTATAGAAGTACACAATTCAATAGCAACAATAAAAAAGTACATGAATATAATGGACAAATTCGTATGTAATAGACAACAGTTCCATACAATTATACAATTTACCAAATAACACTATATATGATAGATTCGAACATACAAACAACAATCTAATACACTTAAACACTTATACATATTATGAAAATTCGAAAAACAAAATTAAGGTGTAATGTATAAAACGAAAACATAATAGTTGCATAACTCAAATCAGATCTCATATACAGTTTCAAATTCAAACAATTCTATGATTGGAGCAAATCTCAAATCAGTAATTCCAAATTAACAACAAACTTTTCACAAATTTTTCTATAATTCACATTAACTAATCAAATCAATTATGGACAAATATTCACATCTCAATATACATTCAACTGATTTGATGAAATTTAAAAAATAAAAATTAAATTTTAAACACCATTGTCGACAAAATCAAAAACACAATCAGAATTACCTCTTATTTCTATCTCTAAAAACAAATTTATCTCGCTTGATTGCTTAAAACCTTCAATAGCTTGATCCATTTTTTGAATTGTCTACAATGGAGCTACTTCGATCGAAGGAGAAGAAGGTAGACTGAAACAGAAATTGATTTCGCGTGAATTGTGGGATTTTTTCCTTATTTATCTGCCGCATTTTTTTAAAATTGAAAGTGTATAAGTGAATCAGTTATACACAAAAGACGACCCTTAGCAAACTTTTAGTTTGCTATGGAACGCAATTTTGTATTGTTTGGTAAAATATAAAAGGAAAAATAACTTAAATACACAACTATAAGTTTTATATTCTCTAATTTTCCATTCTTTTTTTAAATATTACATAATTCTTTTTTTTTTTAATTTTAGTATAAGTTTATAAATACATAACATTCTCTCTCCTATAATACACAATTAATGCCTATTTTTTCTCCATTAAAACACACAACCTTTTAAATTAGTTTTTGGATTTTGAATTATTAATTTTAATTAAAACACCCAATTTTTAAATTTTGAATTTCAAAATTCAAAATATTTGAAATTTCAAAAATTTGGACAATTTCTCTCCCGTTCAGTTCTTACTCCATCACGTTTTCAGTTCTTCTTTCTCCATAATCGTCTTTCTTCTTCTTAACCCAGCATATTTTATTGGTTTCTTCTTTTTCTTCTTAATCCATCATCGTCTTTTTCTTCTTAATCCATCATCGTTTTAACCCAACATCTTTTTCTTCTTAATCCATCATCAGGTCTTCTTTTCTTCCTTTTTTTGTTTTTGTTAATTGTTCTATTACATCATAGTAATGGATTCGTTAATTAATAGAAGGATATATGATTCCGACGATAAAAATTGGAAAGAAAATAGAAAAAAGTTTTTGCATGATCCTATGAATCTTCAGAAGGATTCAAATAAAGACTCTAGCGAAACATTAAAATCAAAGGTTGTCAAAATACAACAAAAAAAGAAAAAAAAGCAGCAAACATTGTTGTTAGGCCTACATTGTCTCGGGTTAGTATTTTGGTACTTAAAACTGTTGTTGAAATTAGTAAAAATTTTAAGGAATCCAATATGTATCAAAAAATCATGAAAATTATTATCATGTATCATGAAGTTCTGAAAATTTGTTATAATGTATCATTCAGTAAGTTTAATAACTACGTCATCAACTGTGCTTGATGATACATATAAAATCAGTGTGTATAGTGTTTAGTCGATGTACTGATACATGTATTAGATATGTACCACATGTTATAATGTTTAGTCAATGCACTGATACATGTAGTATATATGTATCACATGTTTTTCATGTAGTATGAATTTTCTGAAAACTGATATCATGTATCAGTAAGGTATTAGTTGTTAGTTGATGTACTGATACATGTTTTGAAAATTGTTATAATGTATCATTCACTAAGTTTAATAACTGCATCATCAACTGTGCTTGATGATACATATAGAATCAGTGTGTATAGTGTTTTGTCGATGTACTGATACATGTATTAGATATGTACCACATGTTATAATGTTTAGTCAATGCACTGATACATGTAGTAGATATGTATCAACAACGATAGAAAACGAAATTGAATCTCCAACAACGATTCCGTCGATTTTGTAACTTTCATACTGCAATTCGTTCACCCAAATTTTGGAATGTCTCATCAAAATTGAAGTATTCATCTTGAAAAATCCGTAGTAACAACAATAAAATTACTGTAGTTTGAAATTTAATAGATTGTTCATAAAAAATGTATTCAAACTAGATGATATAATCTTTGATTTTCAAAATTTGAAATTAATATCCAATTACGTGCTGAATTTATGCTGATTAATGATCTGTTACCGTAAAATAAGCTGTTTTAGTAACAACATTAAATTTATCATTTTTTTCCCATTTTTTTCTCAACAGTCTAAACTTACCATGTATCATTTACCATGTATCACTAGAGTCTAAAGTGTCACGGCACAACAAATTTAAGGGATTTTTTGTAAATACTAAATTTGTCGGGACAGAGTGTAATTATTGAATTACACTATGGGGATTCCTTAAATTTTTACAATATAAAATTATCAATTTTTTCTTTGCTATATACAAAATTTGCCCATGAAAAATACTAAAAAATGATTGTGTATTCAGGTTCTAAAAGAATTTGCATACACCAAAGCCCAATCGTTCAAATAGGCCCAATCAATATTTGCGGCCCAATAGTTGCACACATAAATACATAAATGTATATATAACTTCTTTTATTTGTGCTACTTTCTTTTCCCTTTTCTCTATTTCGTCCATGTATACTAGTAGCAACTCGAAGTTTCAATGATTTAAAAAAAAAACAAATTTACTATAATACTCAAAGCTTCATTTATCGAATATTTTATTATCGTGGTTGATCGCCAATTTAAAAAAAACAAGCTCTAATTGAAACATTTTCACTAACAAAATTGATAGCAATTTGTTAATTAGGCATCAATTTAAATGTATATACACATACTTAGTAGGATTACTTAATTTACATTCCATAGCAGCAAACTAAATACATTTGTAACATATTTCCTTATACTAATTAATGATTTTGTTTTCTCTCTCTTCTAATCGTGGCTATAGGTTTTATTTAGTAATGGTAGGTATATATTACTATATTCATAATATATCTGACATATTAATAATATATACACTTATGTATATACATGAGTTCTTAAATAAGACCAAAATGCCAAGTACCATAATAATGTTAAACGAAAAAGAGGGGATATAAAACTTTATACATGTGATATTTATTCAAAAATGTTAATTATTATTAGTTAGTTATTATTTTTGTGGCCAAACTAGATATTAAAGTTCTTGTATGTAAATTTCGCAATCACACTATTATTCATAAAATGTGGCACCCAATATCTTAAAATTCTGAATTCGTCTCTCAATGTGATCCAACAAAATCATATTGTATTATATTTTTAACTTTCTTATGAAAAAATATAAATGTTACTTTTAGAAATCAGTACCACGATAATAATTCATCTTTTTCTTGGAAAAATTCTTTTATAGACATTTACTTTTGAGTGTAGTAAAACAAAATTCAAATTTAAAAATTTTCTTCGTTAAATTACAATGAACTTTGTCTAATATTTTAGAACTTAGAGTTATACTACATAGCACTTATTATATACCTATAAACTTTTTAAGAACAACAATCAAGACATTATATTACAACAATTGACTAACATTTATTAACTTGAAAAAATATTTTCCAAATTATATAATAAAATATTGACTCTATTGAGACCTTATGACGAGATGGTTCTTATAATTTTGTCATATAGTCATCCATATAGTTCTTAAGAAGTTATGAAAACTCTTGAAATTCAGTGATCAAGATATTATACCATATAAATTTTAAAACTCTAGCTAAGAATTAATCATCTCTATATTATATTTTAACTCTATTGATATGTGATAATTGATAAAATTCAACTAAAAAAGTTAAAAAATATAAATATACAAAGTTAGAACTTTCATTTATTAAGAGGAACTACAATCAACTAATGCTTAAGAGTGCTCCTCTAACTGAAGAGTTAAATGCTATTCTCTTGTAATTCTTGTAGTTATTTTCTTTTACTTTATATCTCTTCTTAATAAATAGTGTTAAAAGAAACTAATTTACAATGTTACTCAATTGTTTGAATTGTATGATAATAATAATAATAATAATAGTAATAATAATAATAATAATAATAATTATTATTATTATTAATAAAAATAACACTACACACACATTTAAGATGATAAATATCAAGTTATAAACATACTTTTTAATAATAAACGTCATATTATTATCAAGTTATAGCATATCAAGAAAAAATATATTATTCTCATTAATTTTTTTAAATAATAATTAACTTATTCAAATAATTACATTTATTATTCAATTACCTTGTTTAAACCAATGTAGTTAATCAAATTAATTATTTTAAGTTACCTTTTTTAAACAAAACTCTTAACTAGTGTAAATTATATTAAATATTATATAGTTACCTTTTTTAAAAAAATTACAAAATAATAGGAATTTTATCATTCCATAATTAATAACTACCTATCAATATCTAAAATAATTACAGTTTTATTTTTAAAACTTTAACTCGTTATCTAAAAAAAATAATTTATATTCCCCAAAATTTTGTTCTTCCCCAAATCCTTACAAAATCATCTCTTTTGCACGCCTAACAAAAGTTTTCACCAAAATTTGCTCAAAAATTTTAATCTCTTAACAGTCTTCTTCTCAAATTCTCCCATATTCATCTATTTTGCACACCTAACAATTAATTTTTCACCAAATTTCGCTCAAAATCTTTTCTCTCTTAACAGTCTTCTTCACCAATTCTCACATATTTGCACTCAAATCTTCCTTTTTAGCACTCAAATCTTCAACTCTTGCACTAAACAAACCGTACAATGTCGAAGAGAGGCAATGAAACCCCGCGAAAATGTAGAAGGTTGAATGATGAAGCAAGCTCAGACGAATTTCATGCTCCATCTTTCAAAATTTTATCACAAACACAAAGTCAGCCTTCATCTGTTAAAGACAAATCTAGATCAGGGAAATCAAAAATGAAAAAAAAAAAAACAAACATCCAAAGGAAATCGAGAAGAAGAGAAAAGGGAAAGAAAAGAAAAAAGTAGATGCATCTGAGAAAAGGGCGAAAGAAAGAGGAAAGAAGAGGAAAGGAAAACAAATTGAGGACTCATCAGATTCTGAATCTGATTTTGTAGAAGAGTTGATAAAATCAAAATCCAAAAAAACAAGAGCCTCTGAAATAGATACTTCACATTTACAAGAAGAAGAAGAAACAGTTAAACCCAAAAAAATTTTAAAGGTTAGTAAAAGTTTATTTTTTTAAAATTTTTTATGTTCTGTTATTTGGGTATAAAATACTTAATATATAATTTTAGTATATGAAATATTGTGTAAATTAGGTCTATAGCATAGTATGTTATTTGGGTATAAAATACTTAATATATAATTTTAGCATAGAAGTCTATAAAATATTTGTATCAAGTTTTTATGATATTGTTGAATCTTAATATCCATATTAAAACTACATACTTTATGTTTTGATTGTATATTTAGTGTTGAATACATTGTGTATAAAAGAATGTTGTAAGCTTTGTATGATTTTGTATAAAATGATACATCTATTTATTACAATATAAATGTATAAACAATATATGAATTGTGTATGATTCACTGTATGAAATTACATATTTCTTCATATTATAATATCAATATATGAAACATGTATGATTTGTGTATGATTCACTGTATTAATGTGGTATGATATGTATATTAAGTTTTATATGAAATGTGTATGAATTGTGCATTAAGTTTTTTGTATCAAGTTTTTATGATATTGTTGAATATTAATATCCATAATTAAACTACATACTTTATGTTTTGATTTGTATATTTAGTGTTAAATATATTGTATATGAAATAATGTTGTAGGTTTGTATGAAATGTGTATGATTATATTGTATTATGTTTTGTATACTATGTCTATGAAATTATATATTTTTTACTATTACAACATCAATATTTGAAACATGTATGAATTGTATGATTCACTGTATTAGTTTTGTATAACATGTGTATGAAATTTCATATTTGGTTCACTTACCTATCAATATATGAGTAATGTATCAATATGTGTATGATTAATGTATTTAATTTTTACAATTTTTTAGGAGAAGAAGACACAAACACATTTGTCTTCATGTATTAACATGAATGTGTTTGCGGATTTGTTGACCTTTTTAGGTCAAGATAAGTTTCAACAATTCCTAGATGAAACACCTTTTGGATTTTTTTTATAATTTGCATCACATTAAAATCCAATGTCAATTGTTGAGACACTTATTTATACTTGGGAATGAAAATGTTAGGGATGACATGTTTGTCATTAAAGTAAATGGTAAAGAGTTACATTTTGGGTTAAAAGAGTTTGTTGCTATAACCGGTTTGAAATGTAGACCTGTTTCTGATTTTGTATCTGACCCGTATGTTCCAAACAGACTCATTGCTGAAAATTTCGGAGATTTTAATAAAGTATCCAAGTCAGATTTTTATTACAAGTTTAAATTGCAAATTTTTGGGAAGAAGATGACCGTCTAAAAATCGGGATCTTTTGTACTTTATTTCTTCATTTCTGACTGCATCAGACCCTTCAAAAACAACAATTCCAAAATTGTATTTTGATTTGGTCGAGTCTGGACAGTATGCCACATTCCCTTGGGCAAATGAGTGTTTTAATTTAACACTCAAAGCATGCAATCAAAAATTTAAAAAAAATCCATCGTCATTCAAATTCAGCCAGTTCCACATAGCATTGCAGATATGGTTTTATGAGTGTTGTCATCCATTTGACAATACAATTGCTATACGTGTTTCAAATCGCACACCGAGAATCCTGAACTGGAAGACACCTAATGACGTCATTTATTTTTGACGATTTGAAGAAAACAATTTTCAGAACACATGACAATCAGGTATTTTTCTTACAATGTTATTACATTCATTATAAATCATTATACATTTTTTTTGCTGCAGCATAAATTCAGAAATATTGTTTTCTCTGAAGAATAGTTAAATCTCATGGACGAAACCATTTTAAATCAGTCCAACAGCCACCATGATTCAGAAAATCACAGATCATCGGAAAATCGTGTCGTTGATAGTGAATATAAAGTTGAAGAATTAAAAGCTGATATTGCAGAGGTACAAGTAAAAAATTCAAATTAACATAATTTTTTTTGAAATTACAATATACATATCAAATACTTATTTATTTTAATTAAAATATTAAGGCAGAGTTGAAAGAACTCAAAATCACTGTAAGTTCCAACATATTTTTAAATAATTAATATAATTACTTTATAATCTATTTATATATAAATTTTTTTATGAACACCGATAAGGTTCACAAGCACATGACTGATATCAAGAGTTATGTTGATAACTCCACCAAACTGATAATTGATGAGATTTGATTGTCAAGAGGAGAACAAATACCAGAAGAACAACCAGAGGTATATATATATGTGTGTGTGTGTGTGTATGTATACTTTGTGTATGAATATTGTTTGAAAAATATATAAATTGATGTTTTCATACTAGTTGTTTATTTATATTATTATCACTCTTTTTCACTATTAAATGAACAAATATAACAACACATCATACATATATATATGTGACTTATGTATATATTCATCAGTTATATATAAATGTTATGTATTAATCATGTATGAAATTGTATTTCAAAAATTACACATGATTAATGAAAAAATGTATTAAATTGATATATATGTATACTTTATGTATGAATATTGTGTGAAAAATATATATTTATTTTAAATTGAAATTGCTATATATTCATTACAAATTTTTTATTTTTTCAATTTTTTTACAGTGATTGTGGTCTATACACATCTCTATTTGCCGAATACATGAGCAATGGTGTTTTTGATATATCACATATTGATATTAATTCAAAATATCATCGTCAAAGATATGCTACATTACTTTGGCATTATGCAAAATCAAAGAATGATGAAGGAGCAATAAGTGAAAGTGAAGTTACAGGAACAGTTGTTAGCAAGAAGGGTGGACCTCGAACTCATAAAGAACAAGTTATGGACACAACCAATTATCCTACTCCAAAATTCCGTAACAGGAAGTAGAAATCTTCTTGGCACAATGTAATTTTTTTTGAATGACTTGTTGTTTTTTTTAACTTATGAACAATTTATGTAATTTCCTAGTTTTTTATTATGAATACTGATGGTTTTATATAAATTATTACTGATTATTACTAATTGTGTCTCACTTTAAAATATAGGAACACTGTATGAATCATGTATGAAAATTATATGAATTATGAATGTCATATTAAAATTTGATATATAGAACATAGACAAATGTTATATATATACTTATTTTTTTAAAAAAATTTATATAAATGACAGTCTGCTTCAATATATGTTTTTTAAATGATAAATGATAATGATTTTTTTTATAAATTGCACTTTTCAATATGTAATGTTAAATTATTCAATAAATTTGTTTTGCATGAATACTATATTAAAACTATACACTTTCAAATACAAACAAAAACAGATGTTACTTATATTACTGGTATGAATAATGTATGAAAAATGTACGAATTATATCATATAAATTCTTACAAGCATAACGTATGAAAATTATATGAAATTAGTACTGACATATGATTCAACACGACATTATGAATAAATATATAATTATACCTTAATAAATGTGTATGACCTTTTGCATACAATTGTTTGGTATGAATAATATATGAATACTGTATATTTTCAAATATATTTTTCAAAATACAAACAGAAACAAATGTTACCTATATTACTGGTATGAATAATGTATGAAAATTGTATAAATTATAACATATAATAATTTGATATGTAGAACATAAACATACATTATTTTTTATATGCAAGTATTGAATGTATAAATTTTGTATGTAGTCCCCATTCATTATGCAATAACTGTATAAATGTTATATGATTATATGACTTATTAATTTTAATTTTTTTTTAATATATGAACAGTTGTATATACAATGTATGACATTTGTATGAAAAGTAATATGATTCAATAAAAAAACATGTTATAACAATGTAAACCCTCAAAAACACAGATGTAACAGTACGAAATCATTGTTTTTGTACAGGATAATTTGAACATGTCTTCCTATTGTGTCCAACCTGGTGACATCTACTGCATGTACTTTTTGTCCTCTTGAATTTCACATCTGCGAACCCCTTCCACCGTTCAAATTTGGGTCTTCCCACTGATCTTTTTGGACCAGGCAGCATCATTTTAGGATCTGAAATATAACTTGGTATATCCCATGTACTCTCGCACGGGATAGGCTAACAGGAATGGCATAAGCATCTTTGAAATTCTTGAGGCTATAAAAAGCAGAACAGAAATCTGCTTCATGTAACTTCCTGTACTGGAGAACAACAATTGCATGACCACACGGTATCTCATAATGTTGAAATCTTTCGCAACTACACATCCTTGTGTTCAAATTTACTATGTATTTCTTTGCTCCTTTAGCTACAACATGCAGATCAACAGTTGAAGGTATCACCTATGCAAAAAAAAAAATTATACGTGCTGCAGATTATTAAGAATTAAAAATACAATACAGTGAAACACATACCTTCATATTGCACGACAACGTAATACTTTTCTATAGATAAACATCATATTTTTTTTGTCAGATTAGATGTAGTCTTATCAGCCTCCTCATTATGCTTGTGAATCCACCTATGAATTGTTACCCTCATAAACTCAAGAAGTGAAATCACCGGTAACCTTCGTGCTAATCTGTTAACATTATTCAATGCCTCCGCGATGTTTGAAGTCATGGTCCATGTGCGCTTACAATTCGAGTAAGCTCTTGACCATTTGCTATAACAAATTGATAGAATATGATAGAATCGATAATTCATGTTTTGATGATAGACAAGAAGCGCAAATAATTAGTAGCAATTGTACGCAGCAAAAGAAGCCAAGCTCGAGTCCAAGATCGAGTAAAATGGGCCAGCCAAGTAATCAAGAAAATAGAGTTATTTGTCAAAGCCAAAAATAATATATTAAAGGTATAAGTTGATACAAATAAGGAAAACCTTAAATATATTATTAAGAAAGGAAGTTGTATATAATAAGGATTGTACTTTAAAAGGGAATCCTTGTTTAAACATAACTTCCTTACCTTATTAGATAAGGATTGTACAAGGCAAAATAAACTCCATAAGAAGAGCACGAGGCAAAGGCACAAAGGCACGACTTCAGGCAGAGAACAAGGGAGAATTATTCATTCAATTGAAGTCTTCAAGGTTGATAGGATTGCTACATTTAAAACATTCTTGAGTGAGAAGGTTTTATCATGTAGAACTATTTGTCTTGTTTTTGTTTTGATTGTAATTTACAGCTTGTTGTACAAAGGGTGGGTTTGGCTCTTTGTAGGGTTGAGTGTTAGTAAGAGGTGTAAAAAAAGGTGAGTTTGGCCTTTTGGAGAGATCGATTGGAGTCAATCGAGGGAGTAGTAGAGATAAGACTTTTGATTATTGAGTTGTAATCACAAAATCTTATAGTTGAATTAATAAAACGAGGTTTTTCCTTCCCTGAGTGAGGAAGGTTTATAATTCAATAAGTGTTTGTGTCTTTACTCTGTCTTTACTTAAAAGCAACTTACACAAACCTGGTTCGTGTTCTGAGGTAAGGTGTCTTCAATTGGTATCAGAGCAGGTCTTTTCGTTAAAAGATTCACACCTTGAAAAGACTCAATGGCAGCACCACCTACCCCACAAGAGGGAGCTTCACAAACACGACCACCATTATTCAATGGCAAATATTATGGATAGTGGAAAATCGTATGATGGACCATCTTATTGGCGAAAACCCTGATCTATGGGGAGTAATTCTAGATGGCCCAACCATACCTATGAAAACCGCAACTGATGGAATCACCAAAATCCTAAAGGAAAGAAAAGAATGGAATGCTGAAGACAAGCTTGCAATTCAAAACAATGCCAAAGGCAAGAAAATTCTGATATGTGGCATAGGACCAGACGAATATAATCGAATCACGTCATGTCAAGATGCCAAAGCCATATGGGAAACACTGCAAACAGCTCATGAGGGAACAACGCAAGTCAAGAAGTATAAAATTGATAACTTGAACAGGCAATATGAGGTGTTCAGGATGGCAGAAGGGGAGACTATTCAAGACATGCACACCAGGTTCACCTCCATCATTAATGAGATGTACTATTTAGGAGAGATAGTGCCTAACGGAAAGGCAGTAAGGAAACTCTTGAGTGTCCTTCCTGAAACTTGGGAAAGCAAAGTCGAGGCTATCACTGAAGCCCGCGACCTAGACTCACTGGCAATGGATGAGTTAATTGGTAATCTCATCACATACAAACTCAAGAAAAACCAAGAAAAGGAAATTGGAGGAAAAAGAAAGGAAAGGAACCTGGTTCTAAAGGCTATTGCATCAGATGCTTTTGGAGATGAAAATATTGCCCTCATAACCAAAAGGTTCACCAGAATGCTAAAGAGAGGGCAGACCTTTCAAAATAAAGCTTTTCAAAAACCATATGAAAACACTAAAGACCAGGTTTGTCATAAGTGTGGGAGCCCAAATCACTTCATCAAATTCTGTCCACTTTGGGCCTTAGAGCAGAAAAAGGCAAACTTTGAGAAGGGCAAAGACATCAAGAATGATAAGTACATTCCCACAAACAGAAGAATGACCAATCAAGAAGCGGATCTTTAAACGAGAAGAGCCTTTGCAGCTATGGGGGACTTATCTGAAGAAGAATTTGAGGATGGAGGGTTCGAAAATCAGTCACTACTTGCAATAGAACAATCAAATAAATATGATTTTCTTGCACTCATTGCTGAAACAGATTCTGAAGATGACAATCAAAGCAAGGTAAGTTTTCATCACATCAAAGTAAATATTGAATCATATTCTAAAAAGGAACTAGAGTCTTTATTGAGTACTCTTATAGATGCATATCAGTCTGTCAATTCTGAAAGAGAACAAGTGATGGAAAACTATGCATCTTTAAGAGAAGTCAATGACAATCTTGAGAAACACAATCACTTTCTTCAAAATAAATTAAAAGAACAGATTAAAATCTCAGAGTTAAGTCACAAGGGCAAAAACTCTGCTAGTGAACTTCAATTAGCTCTAGAAGAAAAAATAAAATTGTTAACCATAAAATGTCAAGCCTTAACAGAAAGAAATAGGTTGCTACAAGAAAATCTTGATCATACCAAACTGGATCTGGAAAGAAATCTTAGATGGACCAGGTCCTCCGAAATTTTAACTCAGATTCAAGAAAGGCAAACCACTAGTCGAAGTGGGATAGGTTTTGAAAAACAGAATAATCCTGTGTCACACACTATTCACATGTATAAAAGTTTATGCACTCATTGTGGAAACTCAGGTCATTTAAAGAATAAATGTAAAGCTTTATTTGAGGCTTTTCAGAAAAATGTTAAGTTCACCAAAAAGGAAAAGACTGATACAGCTAAGAACCTGGTTCGAAATAAAAATTCTCCAAATAAAAGGTTTTCTTATTTGCCTTTATGGGCTAGAAGAAATCTTATTCATCCTTTTACTCACATAAAGGGGCCCAAGCTAATCTGGGTTCCCAAGACTAATCTTTGACTAGTGTTTCAGGTGAAGGTGAGAAGGAAAAGACCAACTTGGTACATGAATAGTGCATGCTCCAAAATGGTGCTAAAAATGGTAGAAAATTTCCTCTCGCTCTTTGATTTTCAAGGAGGAAGTTTATTCCTTGAAAAGGATGAGAAAAATAAAATAAAAAAAGTTGAAGAAAGTGACATAATATCAAACATCTTTGATGATGCAAATTTAGGGAACACTGCATATGAACCTGGTTCACAGCTAACAATCATTGATGCACCTGCAACATGAATTACTACTTATCTATGGTTCTGGAGATTGGATGAATATTAGAGCAATCGAGACAGTAAGAGTATGGCACACCTTTGGGGAAACTTTGTTGTGTGAACATGGTCCTTGTTGTTCATTGGAAGGTATTAAAAATTGACAAGGGTTGGTTCTCTGTGAATCAGCTTGAGATTCATTTGATCTTGGAGAATATGATGATGTGACATTCTTGTGAAGGCCTTGAATATGAAGAACTCGAGAAAAATCAGTCAAAGCATGGTGTTCTCGAAACAAGTTGATGCATTATTATGATTTCCTTTAATAATTGGCTAGTAAAAGAATAATCTTACGCTTGAGTAATTATACAATGAATATTTGCTAACTCAACCTCATACTGTAATAGGTACACACTCAAGTCACATCTCAAACAATGCTTAGAAAGTTTGCAGATGTTATCTCTACTCTTTGCTAACACCATTAAGTAAATCATGAAGAAACACACAAAAAAAAGGGGGAACCTGGTTTCTCTGTAATACTCAGGTATGTACCATCCTTTTTCAATGCATTAATTTCTTGAGTTTGGGTCAAACTTAAGCACTAATGAACCTGGTCGATCATCAAAAATTCAACTTTCTTAAAGATCACCAAGAACCCTCTTTGACAATAAGCATCGTTCAATCCCAAACTGCTCTAATGACTAAAATCTCAGTATTGAAGTCACTCATGCTTTAATTTAGGGGGAACCTTGCTTTACCACCCACATCTGAACCAGGTTCATAAACTCCAAAATTGATATTTCATCCATTCCAAGTGTATAACTTGTCTATCTCTCAGGGGGGACAATTCTCACAGAGATAAATTGTTGCTTGCTATCATTATTGATAAACACATCTCTTTGTGCACCAAAATGTGATGAATCTCTTACTGGTAGTTGGTACTCCTTCAAAGTTGTCATCAAGAAAAAGACTATCAAAAAAAAGGGAAGAAAATCATGGAGGAATGAAAATATTACGGAGGAGAGTTAAAAAAAAGTGATGATGTATCTCATGCTTCTCTTGATGAAATTTCACATTCTAAGAAAACTGATTAGAATAAAGAAGTTGGTGCACAATGGGCATACTGAAAAAATTATCAATGACAGTAAACATCCCTTTCTTCCTCACTTTAGTAATCCTTGTCACAATCCTTATCCTCAAATTTTATACTCTTTTGACTCTTTGATGTGCTTATGTCTGTCTCATACTCATGATATTATATGTTTTTTATTAAGGGCATAAACTGGTACATATTTGTTTATTTCGTTTCTCATTGAAGATCTTAATTGTGATGAGTGTAAGATGACTAATATCCTCAGATTAACTAACCATTTTGTTAGCAGAAGTGTACTTGAAAGTGTTGCCCAAGTGGCTATGAGTTAAAAATGATATTGCACTCATTGAATGTTATTTGAGTTCTTTGGTTATTGATTTTCAATGATGCCAAAAGGGGGAAATTATATAATGTGGATAGACATATGCATAGTTTGTCATCATCAAAAAGGGGGAAATTCTTGGTGAATGAGAAAATATGAAGTTTGTAGTTTTGATGGATGACAAAGAATTGAAGTTTTTGAAAATCTGTTAACTAGAGTGTTTGATGCATTTGAAGTACCATTGGGAGAAGGCAGGATTTTAACTCGTGCAGATATGGTCACTCAAACCATTCTTGCTGATTGTGGCATTCCCATGGAGTCGGAGCAGGTTGCAACTGCGTCTCCACGTACATCTGGTCATGTTGCTCAGTTACTCAAGGAACTTAACGTAGCTGAAGAAAAGTATGCCACTCTTGAGTCAGAAAACCAGAAGTTACGTGCTAAACTTGACACTTCAAATGCTAAAATTCATAGGTTGAAGGATCAGTTAGTGCAGCAGCAACTTGCTAACAATGCAAGAGTTGACAGAGTTCTGGATATGCTAGCTTCTGCTTCAACTAAGCCTGGTCAACCTTCACATTGAAAAAGCATCTTGTTTGAACCTGGTTCTCTTAGTTGTTTAAACTTATTATGCTCAACTGGCTGGACTTATATTGTTGCTATGGATGTTGATTAGGTTTGTTTAGCCGCTGTTGGATTTTTTTTGATTTGTCAAAAGGGGGAAGAGTATTTGCGCATACATCACACAGAAAGATTTGTTTGTCTTCATCAAAAAGGAGGAATATGATAGAATATGATAGAATCGATAATTCATGTTTTGATGATAGACAAGAAGCGCAAATAATTAGTAGCAATTGTACGCAGCAAAAGAAGCCAAGATCGAGTAAAATGGGTCAGCCAAGTAATCAAGAAAATAGAGTTATTTGTCAAAGCCAAAAATAATATATTAAAGGTATAAGTTGATACAAATAAGGATAAGGATTGTACTTTAAAAGGGAATCCTTGTTTAAACATAACTTCCTTACCTTATCAGATAAGGATTGTACAAGGCAAAATAAACTCCATAAGAAGAGCACGAGGCAAAGGCACGACTTCACGCAGAGAACAAGGGAGAATTATTCATTCAATTGAAGTCTTCAAGGTTGATAGGATTGCTACGTTTAAAACATTCTTGAGTGAGAAGGTTTTATCGCGTAGAACTATTTGTCTTGTTTTTTTTTTTATTGTAATTTACAGTTTGTTGTACAAAGGGTGGGTTTGGCTCTTTGTAGGGTTGAGTGTTAGTAAAAGGTGTAACAAAAGGTGGGTTTGGCCTTTTGGAGAGATCGATTGGAGTCAATCGAGGGAGTAGTAGAGATAAGACTTTTGATTATTGAGTTGTAATCACAAAATCTCATAGTTGAATTAATAAAACGAGGTTTTTCCTTCCTTGAGTGAGGAAGGTTTTTAATTCAATAAGTGTTTGTGTCTTTACTCTGTCTTTACTTAAAAGCAACTTACACGAACCTGGTTCGTGTTCTGGGGTATCAAACAAGTATTGTCGTATTCGCGTATCTATCTGATCTATTCTTCCCATAATTGTCTCAAACTCTTGTTTTGTATAAGCTTTTTGCCAATGAAAAGAACAAAATTTTCAAATCTTCAGTATTTCTATTGAAATTCTTCAACACATTGACTGATAAAACCATATGCATGCATAATGTTCTGATTCAAGATATACATTTGTTGTCCCTTTCCATATGTTTTCATTTCTGTCTGACATAAAACACATATTTTGTCTAACTCAATATGCTTCTCTAAACTGCTCAATGAACCATGTCCATTAAGCATCATTTCAGAATCTACTATCGCATACGCCAACGGAAGTATATGACCTGCTCATTAATTTAAAAAAAAATATCACACAAATCAGAAATATCATTCATATGTTTTTTCATTATATTATATAATTAGAAAATTAAATAGGCTAATAATTTACCTCCCGGATCCAATGTGCTTGCAGTTAACATTGTACCACCATATGAACATTTTAATGCGGCACCATCAACAACTATAATTGGCCTACAATAATCCCAACTCCTAATACAAGTTTCTAACGCAACAAATGCATATAAAGTGTGTCACCTTCATTCATTTTTATTTTCAAAACAGATCCTGGATATGTTTGCTCCAAAATGTAAAAATAACTTGAAAATAACAGTCCAATTCACACATAAAATGTACATATTTTATACATAAAGAATACACCAAACTGTTACAGTACAACACAATGACTAATGTTTAAATTTATCCTTATTTTCGAAATTACCAGGTAATCTTGCTTAAGATTCTGCTGGATCTCCTCGCACCAACTTTACTGCTTTTTCTTTAGCTCTCCATGCCTGTATGTATGTCAACGAAATGCCATGCAATTTCAACATATCATCAGCTACATCTTTTGGAGTATGTACCTTAGATGGATCAATATACTTCTCTATTATCAAGACAGCTACAACGTCAGTTATCCCTTGACGTCTGGCATAAACTCTTTCCCTAACAGAACATGTGTGTTGAGCAATATACTTCCTAACTTTGAATAAATTCGATTTATTCAAACTAGATGCCCTTATCATCCAAGAACAAGTCTTAGAAATACAATTCAGGTGATAACTGTTACAAAATTTAAGAAAATATACATTACAATATATACATTATAACAAAACAAATAAAAAAACAAAAAATAATTTTAAACTTACTTAGATGCATTACAACGCGCAACCCGAAAGCTGAACTTCTCAACAAGTCTAACATGCCTTATAACCTCCTTAAGAGTTTCTTTATTATTATAAATCTGATTATCAGCTACAAATAGGTTAGAATGATCACATATTATATCATTATCTACTTCACTATTATCATTGACAACTCCGTCTAAATCCATTCCGATCAAACTGATAGAATTGTTGGAGTACAGATCTATGTTAGTCTGTGATAATCTAACATCAGAATTTATTCTATCATTAACTATAACTCTATGACATTCGTTATACTGCTCACAATCTTTCAAAGTGATGCATAATGGATATTTTGTAAAAAAATCCAAATTCACCCTCATCTGATCTAGAAAAATCTTTACCCCAACATCATTATGAATTTTTATAGGTGGACACATTTCGCTAACTATATACTTTATCTCAACAGAATTTATATTCTCTTCTATATTTAGCTGAGTTACTATAGCATTAACTAAACCAGTATAAAGAGTAAAGTATCGTATAAGATGCCCTCCATCTCAAAGTCGACGTATTTCCCTGTTTCACAACATTAAAATTACATTCAGTGCATCCCATAATAAAATTATAAGTTTATTCATACAAAATTAATACACACTTCATACACAATTTATATACAATTCACTTATATATGCAATAACAAAATTTAAATTTAATACACACTTAATACAATGTTTATACACTATTGTAATTTAATACACAATTAATACACTGTTTAGTACACTCTCAATACAATGTTTATACAAAATTAATACACACTTCATACACAATTTATATACAATTTACCTATATATGCAATAACAAAATTTTAAATTAATACAAAATTAATACAATGTTTATACATAATTCATACTATACAATTAACTGCTACATACAATCTAAAATTCACTTTCATACACAATTTTTCTAATTTAATAAAAAATTAATACACAGTTAATCCAATTTTTATACATAATTCATATATATATTACAAATCATTCACTGCTACGTTCAACTAGAAAAATTGGCTTTCATATATATTGCATACACTATTTATATACATTACATACATAAATTAATACAGTTTTCTTACTTAAACAATATACAAAAAAAAATAACATATGAAAATTTAAATATAATATGGAATAGCTTTTACCAAAAAATCATATTTCATTTAACGTTCACACATTATTAATACAAAATGTCAGATATTGTTCATACTGTTTCAAAAATAAAAAATTGATCAAAATCTGTAAACTTTTCAATTTTACCCAGTAATCAAATTTCACACCATTCTTCGATTTAATTACACATGAAAATAAATTTAATATTACGAAATATTTATTACCAGAAACACTGCGTAATTGTATCACAAAAAAAATATATCAATTCAACATATGCAATATAACATGAAAAAAAAATACGACACATTCAATACATGACAACAAAAAACATATATATAACTACAACCAATAATTTATACTAAAAAAATAACAAATCATAAAAAAAAAAAAAACACTAACCTGATGAATTCCATTTGCCACCATGTTTAATTAAAATTGACACAATTTTCTCCATCAAATCAAATCTAAACTTTTTCAACCTTCAATTTTAATTATTTTTCCAAAAAAAAAACGATAAAATATAACAAAATTCAAATATAAGAATAAAGTTCACTTTCTGAAGAAAAAAAACAAAACAAATGGTGCACATTTATGGAAAGAAATAACAGATTACAATTTTTTAAGGATAAAAATCAAAACTAATTAGCATTTAAAACGAATTGAGACAATTAAAGTGCATATCTATAATTAAAATATTTTCAAATCCCTTAAAAGGTGCACATTTATTATCAGTTAATAACATTAACTAAATTCACTGAAGTTATCCAATTTTAATTAATTATTTTTTTATTTTTTATTTTTCGTCCTAATTTTACAGAATAAAAATTAACATTAATTAACTTTAAAAAAAATGTTATAAGTTGATATATTAAATGTTATAGAATGAAAATCAAACTCTTATGCCATAACTTGAGAATATGACTACATAATATGCTATATACCTAATTTACACTTATTATTATTATAGCAAATCTCTGCTTTCGCTCCCAACTCTTTCTCTCTCATCCCTCTTGGAAATTTTATTGAATAATATTCAAGAAAAAGAGTATTCTAGAAAAGTTCATAGAATTAGAAGAACTCCTCTCTTCTATCACGTCTTTCTCTCCCTCTCGATACCACCTAACCACATGTATATATTGAATACAACCCATACCTGACTCTATGTGTGTATATAACATATATATGTTAAATATATCTTGTATCTTACCTCTTTTCTCTCTCCCAAATCTTTGATTGCCTCTCTCCTCCTTCTAACTATAGTTATGATTCGTATTTATGCAAATTATAACTATAGATATCTAATTAAGTCCAAACTTTAGCCATTTTTTAAAGTTCTGCTTCAAGCACAATTACATTTATTATGGTTCTTTAAAAAAATTCATATCATCCTACTCTTTTCACGTTTAATAATTGGGCCTTCAAATGTTTATCTAGGCCCAAAGCCGAAACAAATTGATTAACAGCTTGAAATTATCCCACCAAATCAGTTTAATCACATTAGATTATCATAAACCAACATGTTATTTGACCCAAATTACATGTGTGATATTGCGTGTTGAGTGAAGTAACCAGCATGAAGAGTTCCTAACTGGGATCCTTTCACCTTTAGAGAAAAAAAGGAGAAAATTACGCTTATACTATTTAATTACTCATTATAGATATAGTTTGCTATAATTATCACTCACGACTAACATTATACATTTTTTATGTGAGCTGACTTCGAGTTAGTATAATTAACAATATTTGTATATGTATAATTCGTTAGAATGTACAAATATATATGTATAATATATAATTATTTAATCAATATGCAAATCCAATTGACCTTTCTCCCACTCTCTCCTCTATATCGCTCATCTCTCTCCTCCGTCTCCCAATATCGCTTGCTTTTTATGTAAATGCATATGTATAATATAAAATTATCTAACCAATACACATATATAGTTCACCTCTCCCACTCTCTGCCCTCTATGGCTCACCTCTCTCCTCCCTCTCAATCTCACTCTCCTCTCTCCTCTCTCTCCCAATGCCGCTTGCCAGGTATATAATACATATGTATAATATACAATTATCTAACCAATATACATATACAATTCACTTCTCTCCCACTTTTAGCTCTCTCTCTCCTCTCTCCTCCCTATAACACGTAACTATGAATCGTAATTATCAAACTATAGTTATGGAGTGTAAAGGCAAAGGGCCCAATATACCCTTTAATTTTACCATTTAGGCTCATATATATATATATATATATATATATATATATATATAGAGAGAGAGAGAGAGAGAGAGAAAGAGAGAGAAGTCACTCTTGTAACGAAGATGTATCAGCTCTAAATGACAAATCAAGGAAAAATATTTGAGAAGGTGTAGTAAAATATTCCTTCCAATTTAACTTATTTGTCTTACTTTTCCTTTTTAATCCGTTTCAAAAAAAATATTTTCATAGTTCTAAAATTTTCTCATTACAAGTTTAAAGTCACCAAAATAAAATGACATTTTAATACCTACTACATATCTTTTTATTCTAGATCCCAAAAACTAAATAAAAAATATTTTCTTAAAACTCTTCTCATATTTGTTTTATGTCATTCAAGTGGTACAAAAGATAATCTTTTTGACTTTTCAATGTTGAATTACTAATAAGAAGTCGCTTTCATCCATATAAACAAGTTATTTATAATACAAAAATATATATTTTAATGTAATTTTATTTTATACTTATACTCTTCAACTTTACGTGTATATAAAACGACAATTAAATATGTATTAAATTAAACAAATTACATCCTATATAACAATACATATCTTACGTTTTGTCTTACATATATTATCCAACATAGGATTCATGTGTATACCTGTTCAACTCTATAATGTCTATTAGTGTCTCAAAAATTAAATAATATAAATATAATATGACATTAAATTAAAAACAGGCATTATGCCAAAAAATATTTTTTTAAAAAAAAAAAAGTTAGTAAAAAGATAGATACAGCTAACCATGGGAATCTTGTCCTTAAATAATATACATTGAGGCTCACATAACATCAAATTAACTAAAAGATCCAATAATCTTACCTAATAACAAAAACTATATTTATTTATTTATTTATTTTTTTTAAAAAAGAAAAGACAAAGATGCAAAGAAAAAATCAATGCACAAAACACAAATTATATCACAACATAAAAGTCATCAATTGGACCAAGTCTAATACCATCAAAGTCATCATCTACAATATATCAATCAACACCAATTTTCTAACACTAATTAATGTCACAATTAAAAATAAAAATAAAAACATACCAGAAAACCGCTCTTAGATACCGGTTTATTAGAACCAGGGGCGGATCTAGCCTTGATTTAGATTCTACGTTAAATAATACATATTTCAACCCTAATACATTAATCAGAACTCGATCTGTATAGTTCGAATTCTGAATCCATTTCTGATTACGAAATCGTTAATCCAAGAATATCAGCAGCAGATTTCCCCATAATATTAGCAAACTCATTAAAACTTATAACACCATCACCATTAGTATCAGCTTCTTGCATCATATCAGATAATTCTTTATACGTTAACGGGCGACCCATTTTAGCCATTGACCCGGCCAGCTCAGCAGCCGTTATATAACCGTTACCGTCTCGATCGAACGATCGAAAAACCTCCATTAATTGTTCTTGATTTATTAAAATTTCCGCATTTATATCAGGCATTATAGCATTTACGAGTTCATCGAATTCGATGAACCCGTTGCCATTATTATCCATGTTGGCTAATAATGTATGGATTTGATCGCCCGTTGGTTTGAGCCCTAGGGCACGAAGAAGCGCGGCTAACTCTAGTTGTGTGAGGCTTCCATCATGATCAAGATCGAATCGTCCAAATATTTCTTTGAGTTGTTTGAGTTGTTCATCGGATTGAATGCTTACCATTCTACGAACGTTTATATTATTATTGAGCTCGTAATGGTACCTCAAGAATATAGAAGGGAGAAATGAAAGAAGTTTGAGATGTGTTTTTGTTTTTTGTTGGGATTTAATGATGTAATGAGAAACCGTGTGAGGGAATAGAGAGGAAAATTCTTAGGTATATTATTTTATTTAAGGTGATATAAAAAGATTGTGAATTATTATTGGTTTGACATAAATATAGTAAAATTTTGTTGAAACTCTTAAAATATATATAACTAGTTTTGGATAAGAACAAATTTTCTTATATATATAGACATTACTTTTTTTCTTTTCTATATATATAGATTTACTTGTTTATTTTTATTTGTATTTTATTTTCTGAATAACAGAAATACTGTATTTATTGTACTTTATTATGGGTGTTAGTGCCACCGAAAGTGACCAGACAGTTTGTCATTCAATGAATGGTTGGTGAAGCCATTAATGGAAATCCAAAAATAAAATTAAAAAAAGAGAATGAATGGAAAAAGGGTGAAAATTTATGTGTTTAATGAATCAAACTAATATTGCTTGTATGTTTATTACGTTTTTTTTAAGATTATTTTTGTTTTGAGTTGAAGATATATATATATATATATAATCATATTTAACGTAGAAGTAAAATTTATATATATTTTACTCGTCCAGACTTTATTTGTGAAAATTTTATCTTTTTCTTAATTTATCAAAATTAATGAGTAACAAAGAAAAATTGAACAAGTTATTAGAAACAACGAAAATAATATGTAAAGTAAAAGTAATACTTATTTATCATAATCAAACTAAAAAAAATACTTTGTATTCAAACACATTACATATTGATTTGATGCCAAGTGATCGACTTTAAGCACAGTACTCGTGTCAATATTCCAATTTTGAATCAAGTTGATTGAAAAAATACAGACTTCTCTACGGAAAACTAGAATTTCGATATGATAGTGAATTGCCCGTGATTCAAACCCGGAACTAGTCGGATGGAATAGATAAGTTCCTTGTCAAATAAAATCCGCTTGAAAAAGAATAAATTGAAACCAATTCGAAACTGTATCAAAGCAATGATATCTCGAAATGTATAGAGCCTAACATTTACGGAAGAAGTCTTCATTTTTCCACCATATTTTTTTAATGTACTACTGAAAAAATGTATCAGTGTAAATCGATCCATTAATATAAAGCGAATCGATATATCTCAAAGGCGAACAAATACAAAGCAAAACTCAAAAGATCATTATGTATTGTACTACATGACATATATTTGCTCGAGAAGGGGACATGTTAACCACTATATCGTTCTAATTTTATCAGATGTCCGCGGAGTAACTGGAGAACCTGTACATTTCATCAAGAATTGCATTGTGACCTTGAACAAGAAAGAAAATGAATGAACTCTTCATCAGTTGTATCAGTTACTTACAGAAAAAATTGCTGTCAAATTGCAGATACTACATGTAGTATGTCAAGCTAAAAAGAGACCTACTTCACAAAACTTACCTCTCAGCTAAAGCAGCCTTTGATGTATTAACAGATGTTCACCTAAACATGCTCAGACAACTCTCTACTATAGTTGGTGCTTTGACTCGAAAAATCTGAATTAACATCTTGACTAGGAAATGCCATCCTTCGAAAGAGTCTTATTTGTGCAGATTGCTCAGCAGAGTTATATATTGCACTTTCACCAACTTTCATTCCGTTTGTCAAATCAGACATTAGCATACTATCAAAAGCTCTCATGATCTGTGCAAGCATAAGCATGACGAGAATGTAATTGCCCTTCTGTTAAGGAAGATTTGAGGTAGTTTGTGGATTAGTTTTCAAGTAAAGTAAATGAATTTTTACCTGTCCCATCCCTGGTCTCTTTGCAGCTGAGTGACGCACACAAGCTGCAGCTATCTCAATCATTTGAAACATCTCACTGTCAATGTAATTAGTCCCAAGGCGAGGATCTGTCAACTGATCAAATTCCTCTTTTTCAAGTGCATTACCAAGCAAAGGTCGAGCCTGGAAGTAATCAAATTAAATCACAGTTAGTGGATCCTGCTCGACAAAATGAGAAGGGATATAAGATCTCTGCTGCTACTGTTATTGGTTTTTGGTTCTGCAATGAATAATTAAATGGTAGTTGAGTTTCAAGTTTAGACTTGTCTTAGGATCTATGGTTTTGATATCATGAGCAAGCTGCAACAAAATCTAAGCAGACAACTTTTGTGGTGTTGCTTTAGTTGTTGCAAAAGCAACCTAACCTCAATGTTTCAGGTGCTAATATTGATATTACAGGACTGACTACATAATTCTCAATACTACCTGAAACCAAATCAAACCGTTGTATGATCGTGTCGCAAAATAGTGTATAAGAAACGAAGACAGAATCCTACAAGGAATCAATGGAAAAATAGTCTGCAATGGAAATACTCAAATATCAAGTTCATTTGATACGCTCAGCACTGAAATATCAGGTCCAGTTAGACTTCTATTTTTCTGACAGATTCAGCTATGCTGCTAAGTGCAACCGATATGTTGAATATAGACACCTAAGGGAATGAGAGAAGAGGGTTATCCCCAAATATATCCCGTGTCAGTTCTATAAGACAAGGAAGACGCATTATTCCCTCCGAATTTGCAAGAATAGCTGAAAGACCATAGAAGATAAGGTAAACTTTGGGCCTTTTCCTTGTAAGAATGAAGAAATAAAAGCTTGAAGCTTTAGTAGATCGTATATAACATGATATGAGCTTCAAACTGTCCATGCTATGTTTTTTAATATTTAAAGTTCGGATCAACCTCACAGAGCCTAGCTCATTCTCTCTTGAGTCTTGAAAAAACCCACAACCCCTTGGGGTTATCCTAAACTTGGAAGAAGAAGTAGAAAAAGAAAATTACTTTTCTAACTTAATTACTTTAAGGACTGCAACATAGTAAACTAGTATATCCATTTGGTTGCTCTAATAGATTGAAAGCATATTGTTAAAAAAAAATTAACAACACGACTTACATGCTCTTTTAGTGTCATAGGTTGTTGGTGTTAATGCATTTTAATATCAAAATTAAAAGGTCAAAGTCATCTGCGGCCCCTTAAAGTTGTCCTCATTATTCATTTAGACACCTCAACTAGACCTAGTACCTATTGAACACCTCTACCACCCTAGATTTGAACCGTCTAAGCATTTTTTTTATCATTTTTCATAAAGGGCGCGTGTGTTTAAGCTCCCCATATATATAGAATGACCATTTAACAACTATCACGTGTATCCGACGTGCATTTGTAAATATCTTAATTAGGAAAAATTCTTAAATCATTTAACTTTGACACAACTTATCTCTCTTCGTGATTTCTTCCAAATTGAAGCTCTCCATCTTCCCGATTTAATTTGGATTTGTCGTGTTCGTGTTACGATCTTGAAGATTTCCTTGTGTGTGTAAGGATTCTCAATGTTTTTTTTTACATGTTTTGTAAAATGAATTCCAAAAGGCTAGGGTTTTGTAAAAATATAGGGCTTGTGACTTTTGCGAATATTTTGTCCCTTCTTTACTATTTCCCAGAAAATATGCTTTAAAGCTTTGTTTTTAAGTTGTTGTATGGGTTATATGAGTATATTTTGTTATTTTTAAGTTAGGGTTTGTTTGATATTTTGTAGGGCTACCTAACAATTGACAATGGAGGAGCTTATATTTACAAAGATTTACCATGGTAGAATCTTATCCGAGATATATGTCCCTACTTGTGTTGAAAATTGTGTCTGCACTCAGGTATATTATTAAGGACCACTTTCCCATTTTGGAACTATTGTATTATACTATAGAATTGGGGTATGAAACTGTGGAGGCTTTTATGTCAAGGATTTATTGAATAAACAATGGATCCTAATTACAACTGACCAACATCTAATTAAAAACTTAAAACATGATGACACTTTTAAAATATTTGTATGTCATGTATTAGATGAACCCTTACTTGACACTGAGGGACCTAGAGGCTATCTAACTAATGTTGGTGGTGAAGGTGTTGACCTTGACCTTGGTGAAGAGGGTGAGGCTGTTAACTGAGGTGGAGAAGGTGAGGATGTTGACCTAGGTGGAGAAGGTGAGGTTGTTAGGCTGTTAACCTTGGTGGTGAGGGTGCTGATGTTAACATTGGTGAAGAGGGTGGGGATGAGGTCTGTTTGCAACAAATTTTAAATATATAAAAAATAAACAAACCATACAAATAAAATATGAAGAAACGTGATTTTATTCATCAAGATTGTGAGTACAAAACTCTCTCCCTTGATTCTACTCTCTAAGATAATTTATCCATGATTCGAGGCCTGTTAGTGGCGTATTTCTCGAATTAGGATGATTTAGATTTGACCTCTCTATATGAGATCTTGATCTCTTTGTGGATTTTTCGAGATGCCTTTTAAGGAAATTTAGTACCCTTTATATTGGCATAAACTAGGGTTTAGGGTTGAGTAACCACCAAGAATCCTTATCTGAGTTCAACACAATTTGTAGAGTCCCAACTCCAATTGAACGCATCTTGTAGAGCCCTACAAAATTTCAATGTCTACAAATGCCCCCTGCTTCAAGGCTTGACGGAATGTAGACTTGTGAAACTCAAAGACGAGGCTTGAAGTACTCATTATTCCACCTTTGCAGCTTTAGATTTTCATATTTAATTTAAGAGAGAAGAGATGAAGGGCAGATTTGGTCCCACTGGGCGTGCCAATTTGTTTGCAACAAATTTTAAACATATGGAAAATAAACAAACCATACAAATAAAATATGAAGAAACGTGATTTTATTCATCAAGATTGTGAGTACAAATCTGTTCCTCCCTTGATTCTACTCTCTAAGATAATTTATCCATGATTCGAGGGCCGTTAGTGGCGTATTTCTCGAATTAGGATGATTTAGATTTGACCTCTCTATATGAGATCTTGATCTCTTTGTGGATTTTTCGAGATGCCTTTTAAGGGAATTTAGTACCCTTTATATAGGCATAAACTAGGGTTTAGGGTTGAGTAGCCTCCAAGAATCCTTATCTGAGTTGAACACAATTTGTAGAGTCCCAACTCGAATTGAACGCATCTTGTAGAGTCCTACAAAATTTCAATGTCTACAAGGTCGTTAACCTAGGTGGAGAGGGTGAATCTGATTTCTTGAGTAGTGATTCAGACCTAGATATACCTTCAGAAGGTGGTTTAGATATTGATGAAGAGTTGAGAGCTTTTAGACAAGAAAGAAGAAACAAAAAATAGAGAAAGGCTATTGAATATGAAGAAATACCAGTTAGAGGTTTAGATAGAGGCTTTGAGGATATTGAAAAAAATAAAACTGATAAATATGAAGGAAAATTGGGTGGAGATGAGAATTATATTGATAGCTCTGACTGTTGGATTGATGAACAACTAGATGTGGATATGTTAGGGGAGTAGATATAACTGCTAGAAGGAGAAGCAAAAAGTTAGGTATGACGAAGATTGTGAAGTGTCAATATTTGAGCTTGGAATGGTCTTTGAGGGGCAAATCAGTTCAGGAAAGCAGTGGCAGATTATGCTGTAGAGTACAGGAGGCAGATAAAGTTAAGATCTAATGACAAACATAGAGTGAGGATAAAGTGCAAAAATCCTACCGTAAGTGGTTGCCATTGACAGGGACTCATGTGATTTCTTAAGAATTATATGACAACCAATTTTTGCACTTTACCCCCACTCTATGTTTTTCATGAGGTCTTAACTTTATTTGTCTCTTCTACTCTACAACATAATTTGCCACTGCTTTCCTAAACTGATTTGCATCCTCAAAGATTATTCCAAACTCAAATTTTGACACTTACAATCTTCATCATACCTAACTTTTTTATTTTTTCTTCTAGCAGGTATATCTACTCCCCTAACAGCATCCACATCTAGTTTTCATCACTATCATCACTCCAACCGTCAGAGCTATCAATATAATCCTCATCTCCACCCAATTTTCTTGCATATTTGTCAATCTTATTTTTCCCAATATGCTCAAAGCCTCTATCTATACCACCAGCCTCTCCAACTGGTATTTCTTCATATTCCGTGTTCTCTGTATTTTGTTTCTTCTTTCTTGTCTAAAAGCTCTCAACTCCTCATCAATATCTGAACCATCTTCTGAAAGTATATTTAAATCTGAATCACTATTCAAGAAATCAGATTCACCCTCTTCACCTAGGTGAAGATCCTCATCCTCACCCTCTTCACCAATGTTAACATCAACACCCTCACCACCAAGGTTAACAACCTCACCCTCACCACCAAGGTTAACAACCTCAAACTCTCCACCTAGGTCAACAACCTCACCTTCTCCACCTAGGTTAACATCCTCATCCTCTCTACCAAAGTTAACAGTCTCACCCTGTTCACCAAGGTCAACATCAACACCTTTACCACCAATATTAGTTAGATAGCCACTAAGTCCCTCAGTGTCAAGTAAGGGTTCATCTAATATATGACAGACAACTACTTCAAAAGTGTCCTAATGTTTTAAATCTTTAAATAGATGTTGGTCAGTTGTAATTAGGACCCCTTGTTTATTCAATAAATCCTTGACATAAAAGCCTCCAACAGTTTCATACCCCAATTCCTTAGTATAGTTTCATACCCCAATTCCTTAGTATAATATAGTAGTTCCAAAATGGAAAAGTGGTCCTTAATAATGTACATGTGTGTTTCCAACATAAGTAGGGATATATATCTTGAATAACATTCCACCATGTTAAATCTTTGTAAATATAATCTCCTTCATGGTCAGTTGTTAGGTAGCCCTACAAAATATCAAACAAACTCTAGCTAAAGATAACGGAATATACTCATATAACCCATACAACAACTAACCAAAAAAAAAGATTTAAAGAATATTTTCTGGTTAATAGTAAAGAAGGGACAGAGTATTTGCAAAAATCAAACCCTATGTTTTTACAAAACTCTAGCTTTTGGAATTCATTTTATAAAACATGTGAAAAAACATTATCAATCCTAACTTACACAAGGAAATCTTCAAGCTTGTAACACGTTCATGACGAATACAACTTCAATCTGGAGGAAATCGCGAAGATGGAGAGCTTCAATTTGGAAGAAATCGCGAAGAGAGAGAGTGAAGTTTTGTCAAAGTTAACGACTTAAGAATTTTCCCAAATTAAGACATTTACAAATACACGTCGGATACACGTGATAGTTGTTAAATGGTCATTCTATAAACATGGGAGCTTAAATACACGCACCACACAATTTATGAAAAATGATAAAAGAAAATGCTTAGATGGTTCAAATCTGGGGTGGTAGAGGTGTTCAATAGGTACTAGGTCTAGTTGAGGTGTCTAAATGAATAATGAGAACAACTTTAAGGGGTCGCAAATGACTTTGGCATTGTAAATATAATCTCTTCCATGGTCGATTGTTAGGTAGCTACAGAAATATCAAACAAACCCTAGCTACAGATAACGGAACAATACTCATATAACCCAAACAAAAACTAAAAACCAAAGCTTTAAAGCATATTTTCTGGGTAATAGTAAAGAAGGGATAGAATATTGCAAAAATCACAAACGCTCTATTTTTACAGAACCCTAGCCTTTTGGAATTCATTTAACAAAACATGTAAAAAAACATTATCAATCCTAACTTACACAAGGAAATATTCAAGATCGTAACACGAACACGAAGAATCCAACTTCAATCTGGAGGAAATCGCGAAGATAGAGAGCTTCAATTTGGAAGAAATCACGAAGAGAGAGAAGTTTTGTCAAAGATAACAATTTAGGAATTTTCCCTAATTAAGAAAATTACAAATACGCGTCGGATACACGTGGTAGTTGTTAAATGGTCATTCTATACACGTCGAATACACGTGCGGAGCTTAAATACACGCACCACACAGTTTATGAAAAGTGAAAAAAAAATGCTTTGATGAACCAAGGGTAGAGGTGTTCAATAGGTACTAGGTCTAGTTGAGATGCCTAAATGAATAATGAGGACAACTTTAAGGGGCCACATATGACTTTGGCCAAATAAAAATATTAAACCATCATAGGCCACAGGCATTGTCCTCATAATATTTATCAAGGAAACAATTCTTATCACTCATAAATTCCAGTTACGAGATTAATTCACACATGTCTATCATTTGTCATATTATTTTCCAGAAAAAAGACATTCTTTTGATCGATCAGTCATCATATCTATCGTGTCCAGGAGCTACACAAATTACAGAGTCCTTAACCATCACAATATAGTTGATAGGAAATAATTAAAGGAATGTATTGAGCAACAGTTACGTCACATACTCACATCCACTTTATCTAAAGAAGCCCACACCAACATAGAGCTAACTTAGTACAATTAATTAAGCAGAAAGTCACAAATAATATGAGTGGATTTAACATTCTCCTGAACAAAGACTTTTAACATTTACATCTTACACCTTTACTTTTAGTTAAAAGGTTGATCATACAAGACTGAAATGAACCAATTCAAAGTATTTCAAAATAGTACCTAAATCAAAAGGATTTAGAACATGCAAGGATAAGCTTGATATTCAAAACATAAGTTCAAGGTGTGCAGAATAACAATTAGTATGCATTTGGATTCAAACAATCATTAAAAATTATGGAATTTTTTTCTAAAACATGTAAGCACCTATTGACTAATTTATTAGTGCCCAAACAACTAAAACATTCCCTCTCCCATTGTGTCATGTAGCTCCAGAAAGATTGGGATGAAGTTCCAGCAACAGATACGTAAAAACTTCAACCAATCTTCCACATTTTCTTGCTCTCTCATATCTCAACAAAAAGGATTTTAGAGCAGTCCAGAACTTCAGGTACTTGCATTTAATACCTGTTTTAAGTTATGCCTTAAAAACTAAAATTTACCTGATTTATCTCATTCTAAGATACACGATTTGGTCCCAGTTAATCAATCATACAAATTCTTTATGTATAGGTTTCAATTTTTCAGAACTTGTGTTACATCAATCTCATACTCAAGACATAGGCATGGTCAAACCAAGGAAACAGAACTCTCTTAGAGCTGCAACTAAAGGCCTACTGTAGAGTAATTATGGTGTTCTTTTTCAAACAACAGCTATCAAATTTATGAAGTGAGAAAAATGACGAGGGACTACAATACTCTGATTCAATTTCTCATAGAAGGTGTAAAAGTGATGATGAAAGAGATCACATGCCACTATGGACTTAAGAGCAAAAGAAAAAGAGGTTGGCTACAAACATACCCACTCAACTAGACTTTCCTCCCCCAAAGGCTGAGATGCATCCACAGACTTCCGTCCAGTAATTAGCTCCAGAAGCACAACTCCAAAAGAAAATACATCGGATTTTTCAGTCAGCTTTCCACTGGATGCATATTCAGGGGCCATGTATCTAAATCCAAACCAAGAAATTAGAGTAAACATGGCAGTAAAAATATGGCAGTATATTTTCTTATGCTCCATTTGATGAAAATACTGGAAGAGATCCCTACCCAAACGTGCCCATTACACGTGTTGTAACATGACTTTTTGCATCCTGAGCTAATTTAGCTAATCCAAAATCAGCAACCTGTGAAAAGTGAAACGATTGTAAAAGGCAGTCTACAAGAAAAACAATGCAAAATAAAGGAGTTTTAAGGAATTAGACATACCCGAGCATCAAAGTTGTTATCCAAAAGAATGTTAGATGACTTAATATCTCTGTGAATGATGCGAGGACAACCTGCCATCACAACCAATAGAAATGAATAAACCAAAAGAAGCAAGAACAAATATCATATTAGAAATACTTAAACTCACTTCAAAGACTGAATTTTGGGAACATTTCATGTCATCTTTCAGCGATACTTATTTAGCTGAAGGCCAATAATAGGTCAAATAACAAAACCAAACAGAATATGTAGTCGCATATCACACCATTCTGGTAACTTTTCCAAGTCTGTTCAATATATTTCTTATAAGATAGAATTCATTTGTGACTGAACATATACCACACCATAACAGTCACCTTCCCGAGTATGTTCAATATAATTCTTATATGATAGAATTCATTAGTGAGTGGCACTCCAATCATGTCATAAGGAGAAAGCATTTTATTGTTTGTATTTGCATGCTTGCTGCTCAAGATTGTTCAAGATATTTTAGTAATTTCTCAACACAAATAGGTGATGCCTAAATTGTGGTCAGTCATTAGGTAAGTATTTTATCCTGTTCATCCTGAGAAGAAATCAAATGAAGAAACATGGACAACTCATAAGGTAAGTAAGAGAACAGTAATTACAATCTTCATGCAGATAAGCTATTCCACGGGCTGCACCAACAGCAATCTTAACACGTGTTGCCCAATCCATAACAGGTCTTCCCTGCTCTGAAAATTTGTAAATTGCAAGTATTAACAGCTAGCTTTAGTTACCAAATGCCAAAAGTGAATGTTAAAATCTGAAAAGTTCCATATTTACCATGGAGATGGAAGTAAAGGGTGTCGTTGGAGACATAGTCATATACAAGGAGCCTTCCATTCTCATAAATGCAATAACCTACAAGTGAAACCAAGTGTCGATGATGTATTCGACTTATGATTTCAACTTCAGCTCTTAATTCACGTTCCCCCTGGCTCCCATAAATATTAAGCTTCTTTACTGCTATATCTCTCCCATTTGCTAGGCATCCCTTGTACACGGAACCAAATCCACCCTCGCCCAATAGATTATGCTCTGAAAATTCATTAGTAGCTTCAAGTAGTTCTTGATAAGTAAACCATGGCTTTGACTGACCTAATCCACCAGTGTTTCCTGTTGTGTTCGCAATATTGGATCCAGCTCCATTTCCAATCTCAGGTTTTGATTCTCGAAACTTTAACGAGGCAGAACCTGAATTGTATTTCCACATCTACTCAGAGTGCATTTCAAAAGATCTGAATAACTTATAGATAACACAAATGGTGCTTGCAGGACCTAAAACATGGATTAACACACTTAAACAATGATTTGACAGCATCCAAACAATACCTGATTTTGGAGAGGAGATCAGAGTTGTTGGCAAGATATAACCACCACTCAGGCCTGAATCTTTTTTCTTTCGCTTGCATATGCACCATCCTGCTGCTCCAACAATACCAAGCAACAGAAACACAAGTATGATGCCAATTGCAACGGACCCTCCAATACCAATGCCTCCATCCCCTATATCCTTTGATTTGACTGCTGAACTATTACTGGATGTAGTAGTGTTGCCTGAAGGAAATGATGGTGAAGGAGGAGTAAGAGAAGGTTGTGCACCATTGGTGGATTGAGGTGGTGATGAGTTTGTAGGGGGTGAACTAGAAGATGCTGAATTAATAGGAGGTAATGCATCTGGTGAAGGGGGTGAATTTTTGGGAGGGACTAAGGCTGGGGAATCTGGAGTATTTCGTGGTGGCTTGGATGGAGGTGCATTTGCAGGTGGCTTGGATGATGGTGGTGACCTTTTAGGAGGTTCAGGAGATGGATTCCCCGGTGATCGTGGTGCTGGAGGAGTTCTTGGATTTTGCACAGGTGGTGGAGGTGACAATGCAGGGGGGCGTATTGATGAATGAGGAGGCGACAATGCAGGGGGGTGCGTCGATGGTGGTGGAGGTGAACTTGCAGGACGAGTTGGTTCTGGTTGAGGTGGTAATGGGGGTGGACTACTTGGTGTGCTAGATGATGGAGATTCTGTTGGACTAGCAGGTGGACTAGAAGATGGAGGTGGTGTTAAGCTGCTAGCAGGTGGACCAGACGGTGTAGGCGGAGGACTAATAATTGGAGGAGCAGATTCTGCAGGAGGTGTTGGAGTAGAAATCGGTGGTTGTGGTTGTGGAGATGAGGCTGGAGGAGGCAATGTAATATTTGTTGGAGGAGGAGGGGATTCTGGCAGTGGTGATGTTGCTACAAGAGGAGCAGATTGCGGAGATGCAATCGAAGATGAGTTTTCATTGGGCTGATATATAGGTGCTGGAGAATTCAAAGCAATTGGTGGAGCTGCAAATGGTGTAGAAGAACTTAGAGGGGGTGAAACAATTGACATCTCCAATTCTCACCAGCACCAAATACTAATTAAAATTTACACCATTCAATAAACACTACTATCAATATCTGCAAACATCATTGATATGACAACAGTCCAAGAACTCTACTACTTTCTCTATAATCGATATTTCCAAATCAAGATCCCTAATAACAACAACAACAAGAACAAGAACAAACCTAGTGCGTTCCCACGAGTGGAGTCTGCGCGAGGATAGAGTGTACGTAGCAAATCACTTCCTCTTATTCTACAATTAGCATTCACAACAATTCACCTCCACAAAACTTACATCAATTAAACTCCACTGTCTAAGTTAAAAACAAAAACAAGATTCAATCTTTCTCCACAATACTCAAAACCTTGGCTTTATATCCTAAGTAGAACTCAGCTGCAAATTTCAAACACTTTATCAAACAAACCACCACAAGCTAACTAAATTTACACCATTCACTATATAGTATCAAAATCTCGACAACACTTGCTCAAAAATTGATTATTTTTTTTCAAATCAAGATCCCCTTAGGCCTCTTTACTCTACAACTCACCTCCACAAATACTTGCAGCAATTACACTCCACTACCAAGCTAAAAACAATAACAAAGATTCAATCTTTTCCCAAAATATGTTGGTTCAGACTGTAACCAGCCCTCATCTGCTGAAACAAGCAACCAATGAGGAAAAAAAAAAGATACCCAAATCACCAAAAAGAATTATCTCAAAACCCCAAGTACCCAAAATGCAAGATTTTCTAGTAGATAATAAAGAAGTTGTGCTTTCAAACGAAAACCCACTTTAAACAAAGGCCCATAAAATTGATTCCAATTGTCAAGAACAAAAAAGCATGAGAATTTTGAGCCAATGTTGAAATAACAGAATGAAAAAAGCAACTTCTTTTGGTGACCTTAGAAAAAGATTAATGGAAATGGGGTGTGAGAAATCATAGCATGGTACTAACTACAACACCGAAAATGACCTTAATAAAGAAAAAAAAGAAGAGAATTTTAATAGTAGTATGAACTGTATGAGGGGAATATGTGTGTGTTTTGAGTAGTGTTGTCTTTTAGTCATTGTTGGTTATTTGGACTTGACAATATTAAAATTGTTGTTGGATTCTTATAACGTCAAATTCAGTGTAACAGATTGGTCCAAGGTTGAGCAACGCACATTATTTTAGTACTACTTGGAGTAAAATTCGACTCTATCGAGTTCGAAATCTAAGTTATTATTTTAGTAAATATTAAAAGAGACTTAGTGAAAGAAAAATTATTTTATGTAATATTTAAGCGTTTTTCAACAAATTATTTTTATATCTGGTAAAGTGTAACTATTTCTTAAGCTATATTAAGTGGGGAAAAAATATATTTTACAAAAAAGAATGTTTTTCTGTTTTTCTTACAATTTATTTTTTAATTGTGTATAGTATCATTATTTTAATTATATATAGTATTATTATTTTTGTGCATGCATTTTTTTTTGGAGATTTTAATTTATATATAGTTATTGTTTTTGTAAATGTATTTGTTTGTTTTTTTAGGAAAAGTGAAAGAAAAATTCATGTATGTTTATAAAGAACCTAAAAAAAATTCTTCCTCGTAAAACAAGGTGTAAAAAATATAATGTCGTCATATATTAATATACATGTTATTAAACTAACAGAAAATGTTTGAAATATTATTGCATAAAAAAGAATTTTTTCTTTCATTAAGTCTATTTTCATTACTTACTAGAATAGTTATTTATCATGGTCACTTTTATCTATTTTTAAAAACTATTTAGATTCCAAACTCAACTCTATCCTCATTAAGGTACTCCCTCCCTCCTTTTCTCATTAATTTTTATAATTTCAACTCTAATTTATATTTTAATAATTTCAATTCTAATTTATATTTAATCGAATTTTAACATAAATATTGAATATTAAATATCAATAAGCAGATGGTCACTTTCTCAAGAAACTTTGAGTGGACACGTAAATGATGATCTTGGTTAGGTTAGTGCAATATATGTGGTCTTTTAAGAAGCATTTTCTCAATGAAAATATTTGTAGGTTTACGTCTTATCTGGTCTTATATGATATTACGGTTAAAAATTATTTATTTTAAAAAAATAAAAGATAATTTTTGAGAAAAATATTTTTTTAAAAAAAATAATTGTGTTTGATTTAATCATTTAAAAGTGCTTTTGATAAGCTGAATATGTTTACCAATTTTTTGAAAAAAATATTTTTAAAAGTTAAATTATGATAATGTTATAAATTCATTGAATTGTGTGGATTGTCCTTTAGATATACTCAAGACTTAATTGTATTCATGTATACATGTTTCCAAGGTGATGAGAACAATTTGGATAACTATGTACCTACCAATTGGGCATTTATCATGGAGGCCTTTGGGATGATATCTCAACTCTATAAATAGAGATATCATTCACCTATTGTAGAACACACTTGAATAAGAAGAAAGTCTTATCTTGCATTTTACTTCTCTTGTCTTCATCTCTTTATATTTATATTGTCATGAGCTTGATTTTATAACACGTTATCAGCACGAGTCTTTATCTAATTGAGAGTGAGTTCTTGTTTTTCTTTAGCTCATATTTTGGTTGATCTCGTTATGAAGATCAAAGTATTATATGCATAAAATCATGTATGTATTTTCTAAAATATTTTTATGATTTAGAATAAAAATAGTATTCAGTCACTAACAATTATCATGAACTGAAGACATATACTATTATTGGTTGAATATGACATGCTATACAAAACTTCTTAAATTGAAGAAGAATAAAATTTTAATAGCATGAGTTTGAATATTATTTAGATTGTTTTGAAAGACTCAAAGAATAAATCATGTTGTACTTCGGTTTATTATACCGTTGGTTAAGGGTAAGACGATGGATTCAAGTTTCATCGCACCAAAAGGGTAAGACATCAGGTTAAAGTCCGGATGCACCATAATGAAAAATATTTGAGGATAAGACGATAGATTCAAGTTCTATCGCACCAAAAGGGTAAGACATCAATTAGATTTTTGATGCACCGTGATTGGGTTCAAGACCATAGAATTATGGCGTAACACGCCTTATATGGGTAAGACATTGAGTTTGAGCCAATGCACCATAGCGATGATAAATTGATGACTAAGAAAAATATTATATTTTTGATGAAATGTCTTGAAATTCATGATATTGAATTTGCTCCATTCCTTGAAAAGAATGTGGTAGCAACATGTGATAACTCTGAAATCCGTCTGTTGACTTGCTCCATTCAATCATATGAATGTGGTAGCAGTGAATGATTAGTCTGAAAGATGACAAATAATTAATGATATGAATAAGGGTGTGGAAGGACAGAATTATAATAGTCATCATTGTGGTAATGATAAAAGGAAGAACAATATGAGTTCTTCAAATAGTCCTTCAAAATGTGAAGACAATTTTTATTATGAAAATGGTATGAAAAGTCATTAGACTTGTGAATGTTGTCAACCCAATAACTTGACAAGTTTATAAATCCTCTATCATGATATAAGAAGATAAAGTGATGGTACACTTGATCTTTCAAAGTGATGTTGAGGTGTGTCATGGAAATATGATGAATTTTAAAGCCATGACAATGTGCTTATAATGCAAATTTATAAAGTACATATAAATAATTAGTCCAATCCTTGAAGAGAATGTGACTTGTAATGAGTATCGTGAATGCTCGACCATTCTATAAGAGAATGGGTCCAAACGTGATAAAATCATTATGGGTTGGATATATGTCACAACTCACCTCTATAGAAGGTTTGAGAAAAAAAATGATACATGTCACTTCTCATCTCTACGGGAGATTTGAGAGGAAATAAATTTTATTTGGTAGAAATGGCTAATTGTATTGTATGTTTTATACGTCACTATGATATAAACTACCGAAAGGGCAAAAGAAAGAAATAGTTCTTGCCTATAAGGGTTGTGGTCATTATTGCGTGGCAATACAAATTTGTCATTGGTTGTGTACCTATGGTACAACAAAAGTAAAGCAAGAAAGACGTCTTGCTCGTAATGATTTTGACCATGACAATAATAATATAATTTCCTCCTTGAAGGAGATGCTCACCATAGGGATGGTGTCATGCAATATGTCATAGTACACAAAATTAATTGCAAGCTCTAAAGAGTTGTGCTATTATCAGGGGAATAATATTGGAGTTGTAGTAAGTCTCAAAAGAAACATTTTAAGTTTCGGATGAATGAAAATAAATATTGACACTATAAATCACTACAACCGAAGAGGGTTATAATGTTTATATAAAAGATTACCCCACTTTTCCTCCTGTTTGTTCCATACAAACATGTACATGCTGATGAAATTACATGTAAAAGTAAATTATAAGTGTACTAAAATAAAGATCAGTTGGCATGACTGGTTGACCATTCCGATTAAATGTAATGCAAACGTGATTGAGAATTCAGGTGATTTATATGATGAAGAAATAAAGATTCTGCAAGAATTCTCTTGTGTTGCTTGTTCTCTTGATAAAATGATCATTGTACCAGCTAAGGTCGGAAATGTAATCCCCTAAAAATTTTTGGAACATATAAAAGGGTGAATATGGGCCTGTTCACCTGTCATGTGGATCATTTGCAACTATATGATTAATGCATCTATGCGATGGTCACATGTATTTTGTTGTCAACTTACAAATTGGTTTTTGTAAGGTTGTTTGCTCGAATTGTTAAAATTAATAGCATAGTTCCAAATTATGAAAGTATATTGATAATGCTGGTTGATTTAGCAGAAATTGTATGCCTCCAATTATAGCTAAATCATGGTTATGAGAACAAAACTCTCAAATAAGATTTGGTATGAGATTATTTTGTTTAACATGTAGCAACACATGTATGCATCAAACCAACAAGGTTTTCCCATTAAAATTGGTTCAGGGTCAGGAACCATATAATTTTCATCTAAAATGTTGAATGTGCGATTATGATTTTAATTGCTCCACCACGCACAAAGATGAACTTCCAAATAAGGTTGGAATGAATGTTAGATTTTCTAACATTAGGGGGAGAGATAATTGACAGCTGAAAATTATGTGTGAGGTTAATTATGAATTATCTAGATCCTCGTTAAAATAAATATGTGAACTTAAAGTTCAAGGGATAATTCAGTTGCATAATGTTGTAATTCAGTTGCCAAATGAATGCACTGACCCTATGATATAATTCAGCTGCAAATGCTCCAATGTGAAGTCCTTAAAGGACAGAGTCTATGATACGCCGGAAGCGTAATAGACCAATCGATTCCAAATATAAAATTTCTTGAAGAAGGAAGGAGCAAATGATCAATATGGTCATGATAATGAGGCAAGTGCTATAAAAGAGCACATTGACATAACACTTCATAAAATCTTGAAAAAGGTTCAAGTACCTGAAATAATGAAAAATGAAGAGATCTCGATAAGTTATGTCTTGTTGGAATCGATATCAAATAACCGTCGACGGTATCTTTGATATGAGGTAGCGCTCAATGATATAAATTGTGATGAGGATCTTGAATTCAAATCTGTCATATAGTGTGAACAGATAAATGGTTGGCCAAGTAAAATGCACAATTCAAGTATATTTTGTTTCACTTAGAAAAGTGACATTTTGGACTGGTAGTCCATAAATCAAGATATAATGTCAGTGGGGTACAAATAAATTATTATGCGATAGTATAACCGTAAGATATCAAATACGGTTTGTGCCTTGGGGCATAAAGGTTTATCGCAAAAATCCTGACATTAGTGGAGATGTTTTCTCCTTTGGTGGATGAAATGAGGTTTGTTTTGATCTGGCAACATATGAAAACTTGAATGCATGTAACGAATAATTGTAATGTCTAGCTAGACAATGAAGGTTATATGAAAATCCTTGAAATAATCGAGGTGTCTGAAGCATATAAGAGTTTGAAAGAAACTTTTTCAATAAAGCTTCAAGAATCCTTATATGGATTGAAATGATCAAGGAAGAAAAAGGGTACAAAAGAATGACCCTAATTGTCCTTGTTATTTTTATGAAAAGTTTTTGCTAAGACAAAATTTTTGTCTTGACCTACAGATTGATAATTTGACAAATGAAATATTTGTCTAACAGTGCACATATACTGAAAAGTTTTGATGCAATTTTATATGGATAAATCACATTCATTGAGTACCCCAATGATTATGAGATCACTTGACATAAATGATGATTCGGTTTGATCTCAAAAGAAGGATGAAGAGTTTCTTGGTGATGAAACTCTATCTTGGTGATGAAACTCTATCTTGGTGCAATCAGGGCACTAGTGCATCTTACTAACAATATTAGACCAGATATTTGTTTGCAGTAAATTTACTGGCAAGATTCAGTTTCTCCCCGATAAAAGGACATTGAAATGGTGTTGAGCACATGATTGAATATCCTCGAAGGACCATAGTTATGGGTTTATTCTATTCCGAGGAATCCAAAACAAAATTGATTGGTTACGCAAATGCAGAATATTTATCTGATCCGCATAAAGCTCTATCTCAACCACGCTATGTGTTTGCATGTGGAGGCACAATAATATCCTGGCGATCAATGAAGCAAACAAATGTTGCTTTGCAGAAATAAAAGTCCTCCATGAAGCAAGTCGAAAGTGCGTTTGGTTGAGATAAATGACACACCATATTCAAGAAATATGTGGTTTTTCTTTGAAAAAGAATATACCAACCACAATGTACAAAGATTGGAGACATCATCACAAGAAATTAAGTGATGTTTTAATCAGGGAGAGTATAATACGCGTTGCACTCTTTTTCCCTTGACCGAGTTTTTTTCCACTGGGTTTTCCTGGCAAGGTTTTTAATGAGGCAACAAATAGTGCGTATCAAAAGATATGTGTACTCTTTTTCCTTCACTAGAATTTTTTCCCACAGAGTTTTTCCTTAGTAAGGTTTTAACGAGGCACATTATCTATGGACATCCAAGGGGGAGTGTTATAAATCCATTGAATTGTGTGGATTGTCCTTTAGATATACTCAAGACTTAATTGTATTCATGTATACATGTTTCCAAGGTGATGAGAACAATTTGGATAACTATGTACCTACCAATTGGGCATTTATCATGGAGGCCTTTGGGATGATATCTCAACTCTATAAATAGAGATATCATTCACCTTTTGTAGAACACACTTGAATAAGAAGAAAGTCTTATCTTGCATTTTACTTTCTCTTGTCTTCATCTCTTTATATTTATATTGTCATGAACTTGATTTTATAACAGATAAAAGATAAATATTAATGCATTTTTAATATCTAGATTATTTAAATTAAATTTTTATTTTTATTACATTCTTTTCTCAAAATCCAAGAAAACTAAAAAAAAGTGCAAGAAATAATTAATTTAAGCTCCAAAATGTTTTCACGTAGTAAGAGATAAATGATCATGGTTACATATTAATTATACATCAAGTATTTCTCTGAGGGAATAACTCCATATCCCTTTTTTTTAATTGTTAATAACATAACATTTATTATTATTATTATTATTATAAGTATTATTATTATTATTAATAATAATAACATAACATTTATTATTATTATTATTATTATTATAATTGACATGGTCCAACTACAATTATTTGCTAATCAACTTTTGTATCTTCAACACTTTTAGTTGTTCATTTCAGACAAAACAACTTGGTTCGTTATTTCCATTTAATTAAAAGCAAAAGGTGAAGTAGGATTACCATTTAAAAGGGATCCTAGGTGCTTTGTACTTTTAATCTTATTTCTTTATTATTTTGGTCGAGAATACGTTATTTCAAACTTAATTATTATGAAATAAATTATTTTGAAATAAACGATTTCATCATATATTATGTAAAAACTTATTCATCATAAAATATAAATGGTGGAATATATAATTTTAAAACGGTCTAATATCTCTAGTCAAATATATGATAATAATCAAATTTTATTTTTAAATTATTATATTTTATGTTTTGCGTCTAATTATCATTTGAAAATAATCTTATTTATCTAATTTTGTCATAAAAAGAGTGCGTAGATATATATATTACAACCATGTGCTATATTTGCCTAGAGATTCCATTTTTGGGGGTTCTATTCTACAAATTCGTATTAGCCAACTATACACCATGTAGATTTCTTCAATTTATTTATTATCTTTTTAAAAAAAAAATAGAATTCTTCAACTAACATATACACTTTTTGTCGTTTTATACTAAAAAAATTTTGTGACAAATTTAAGGTTTAAAATTTAATTAGTTCAGCCTTTAGGTTCTTGGACTAAATCTATTACAACTTTTGAAATTAAAATTTTATATCAAAAATCTTGAGTTTAAATAAATTGTATATTGTTTGATATTTTAAGTCTGCGTCGATTTATCCATAAAACGTACATTCTAGAAGTATAATATATAGAGAGATGGACTTAAAATTTTAGTTTTGAAGTTTTGAATTTTATAAGGAAAATTTCAAGTATTAATCTGTTTTATAAACTTAATACTTATATATATATTTAATAAATTTCTTAACCCATATATACTATTTAAACAAAAGCTATTAGATAAATTTTAAAACCTTAAACACAATTTTAGAGCTTAACTAAGTGATTTAAGGAATTCAAAATTTACTTTAAAGTTTCAAGCTTAAATTCTAAGCGCCACAGGATATTCATCTGAAATTTCTTTGCGGTTAAATTATATTGTTAGTGTATAAAGTCATAATTATTTTTTATATATATTAAATTGTACATATGTTACACTTTAATTAGGTTAATTCTTAAAAACAAACATTATGGAGCTTTTCTGTAATAAATTACAAATCAAATGTCAATTATTTCCAAATATAATAAAACGAATTAACCAATTTAGCTAGTTGGTTGAGATTTGTTCCTCGATTAACTAAAAGACAAACTCTGATTAGAATCTCAATTAAGTGACGATATTAATAATTCAGAAATATTTAATTATTAATTAAGAATGATGACTTTGTGTAATGCAAAATCGATTATTTTATTAATAATAGTATATAGATATTACGTGAGGTACAACACACAATGCTAAAAGTACAATCTCAATTATAAGTTTTAAAATGTCCCATGAAAATGACAAATCATTACGACAATTATTGTCTCATATTAAGAGGAACCCGTGAAATTTAGGTGCTTGGTGAGTTGGATACTTTTTCTTTTGATTTTTTTTTTGAATTTTTTCTTTCATAAAATATTATTAGGTTCATATTGGAGGGTTTGATTAAGTTTTTTATGTATAATGCTTTGATTTATTGGTTATCCTATATTAATAAGTATATGTTGATTCGATTCGACTTAGCGATTATTTGTTGGTTATTAGCCAAATTACAAATAAAAAAGTTGAAAAAAGAAAAAAAATAATTTTTATGTATTCTGCTAGCGACTTCTCACTCAGTAATTTGAACTTATCGGATGTCATCATCACTGCCAATGGGAAATATGGTTGGTATGTGATGGTATATGACAAATCAAAAATTTTAGTAAAGAAGTTTAACAAATATAACAGTAATTTTAATTTTTATATCATATATTATATAATATAATTTTTTAACGAAATGACACTCTTCCTCTGTCCATAATGGTGATAGTGATATAAATTGAGGTGAGTAGCGAGTGAAGATAAATATCTTCTTTCTCTCTCTATATATGTATTATTATATAGAGAGAAAGATGAAGATCCTTCACATCACAGGCGAAGCTACGATTGTTTCAGAATGTCGAATTGGACACAATTCATCAAAAAATATCATTATATATATAGGCCAAATCATATTTTATATTGATATATTAAGTATTTTGAATACTCTGAAAATAGTAATAAATTGTAGCTCAATGATAAAAGTGTGCTCAACGTGAATACAATACCTGAGTTCAAATCTTTGCATCAACATTTTGTACATTCTTATTTAATGTGGTCTGCTTTAAATTTTCCATAGATATTCAATTCCCCATGGTTACATATTTTTTTTACTTTGGCTTTACTTTGGACACCTTTTATGATTTTTTTTGTCTACGCCACTCTTCACATATACAATAACCATCACCTATTGTGCAATTTATTTTAAAGGAACATATTTACTTTAATAACTTTAACGTTATTATATAATTTTTCATTTTACGTCTTGAAATACATCCTTATTATAGAAATAAGTATGCTTTCACATCTTCTTAATTTGAAGTAGCTTGATGTGTAAAAATATTTCTATTTTTAGACTATTTCGAGAAAAAATGCATTGGAGAAGTCACAATGATCACTAGAAGTTATATTCATTATAACAATAAAATTACAAAAATATCTTTTATTCCTTGACAAAAACAATTTTCTGATTAATTTCTCACTTTTGTCATATTTTCTTCTTCTTTTGGACATGATAAGTGTTACACTGAAGAGGTAAAATTTCAATATAATATCAATGGGTTCTTCATATAGTAATTTAAGGTCTTTAATTAGTGTTACTCATAATTTAGTTAGCCCAAATCCGTTTTTTAAATTAGATTTTTGAAGACATTGTAATTTGTAGCAGGCTAGCAGCATAAGCACAGATTATTAATTAATATAATATACAAAGTAAAAACCATTAGACTAGTAATATTGTAATTTTAGTCCTCATTCCCAAAATAGAAAACATCGAATTAATTAAGTAATTTATTTCTGTAATATTAGAACAATAATTTGCATTTGATTAGGTTACAAAAGTGTTTGGGAGGTAAAAGTGCCTTTTCAATTTTTTTTGTTTTTGTTCAAACAAGTCAATTTTCACCATAAATATTTTGTTTTAAGAAACAAATTCTTTTGACTTCATTTATTTAATATAAGGGATAATTTTAGAGACCTTCTTCCGGGTTTCGCTCTATAATACTCATATTCTCCGTGATTTATAATATTACGTCTATCTCCTTTATTTTCATTTTCTTGTAACCATTATTTATACCTATTTAAAATAAATATAAATTAATTTAAATTTGACAATTTTATCCTTATTAATGAAATTTTAGATCTAATTCTCAATGATTTATCTCTACTCATTGGATCATGTTTCTTCTTCGCTCGTGGAAATGTTTAACTAGAACAAAATCTGATCGTTCTTATCGAATCTCTCCTGTGGAGTTCATTTTTATCTTTTATTTGAAGAAATTGTTGCCGAAAAATGATGGGTTATTGTAGAGAAAAAATCTATGTGAATTGGTAAAGGTGAAATGGAGATGAAGAGTTAATATTTAGATAAAAAAACATGTATTTGTGATGATTTATTTTTAAAGTATTAATTAAATGAGTTGCTTTTTATATAATATTTATTAATATGAAAGAAATTTTCATAAATAAAGGTAAAATTGTCAAATCCAAATTAATTTATATATATTTTAAATAGGTTTAAAGAATAGTTACAACTAAATGGAAATAAGGAAGGTAACGTAATTTTGTAAACCACAGGGGAGGTGAGTGTTATAGAGTAAAACCTAGAGGGAGGTCTCTGAAATTAATTCCTTAATATAAAGAATATAAAAGAAATTTAGGGTTTTGAAAGAATCAAATCCTACAACTTATTATGGTAGAATAAGGTCTGCTAAACATTAATACATACACAACTTTTGTCACCTTTAGACTGATCATACCAAAAAAATAATGTCAATTCCACTCTTTAAAATATTTTCATCACTATCTGTCAAATCTTTGATGCTGAAAACTTTTGTAATCTAACTATTCTAACTGAATTGAGAACTCTCTAGAACAAATTTGCATTGTTGCTAATGGCCACTATTTTATTTCAAAATGAATTTAGAATTACAGAATACAAACACATCTATATAAAGGAAAATCTGACTCACATGTAAATGACATGCAAAATCAATAGGTTGCATAGTAGTGCATAGATATTGAGGACTTATAAAATTTGATTTCACTTTCTTTCGAATAAAGTGACAATCAATTTCTATGCGTTTTCTACGCTCATGGAACACTATATTCTCTGTTATCTGAAATGTTGATTTTGTTGTCTGTGAATACTAATATTGGACCATCAACTGGACAACGGAGCTCCTTGAGTAAACCAGCTAACCACTCTACAACTAGAGCTGTCAAACTCCTATATTCTGCTTTAACAGAGCTTTGACTAACAGTCGGTTGTTTTTTCGACTTTCAAGAAATCAATGAATCTCCAGGTCTTACCATGTACCCTGTGACTGAGCGCCTTGTATTTGAACATGAAGCCCAATCAGAATAACAGTATCCAGTGAGTTTTGAGGGTTCATTTCCCCTTTTCAGTAAAACTCCAAGTCCTGGAGACCTTTTTATGTATTTCACAACTCTTAATGTTGCTTCCCAATGTGAAATTTTAGGATGTACTTAAAACTTGCACACTGAAACAAATATTAGGCCTAGTAATCGTCAGGTATAACAACTTCCGATTTAACCTTTGATAAGGTTTAACATCATCTAGTTCAGGATCATTAAAACTATCAGCATGTTGATCGTATTCTAGACTGGTAAGTTTGTGATTGAACTCTAAAGGAGTGGTCACTGTTTTTGCACCACTCATCCCAAATTCTGAAATAAGCTGCAAAACATACTTTCTTTGATTAAGTAAGAGTTCATCTTTGGATTTCAAAATTTCTATTCCTAAAAAATATCTAAGATTGCCCTAATCTTTCATCTTGAAGTTCTGATTCGAAGTGGCTTTGGCTTCTTGAATCAAATTAGAACTGTTTTCTGTGATCAAAAGACCATCTACATAGACCAATATTATGACTAGATCACTTTCAACTTTTCTAATGAAAAAGGAATGATCATGAGCACTCTGAGTGTACCCTGCTGCCAACAAATTATTTTATTCTTCTCATTCTATTTTATTTGATTTTATACAAATTATATTAAAAGCTGAGTCAATCCGAAATAGGTTTACTAAAAATTTACATAATTATTTTATTCTTCTCATTTTATTTTATTTGATTTTATACAAATTATATTAAAAGCTGAGTAATCCGAAATAGGTTGGATTAATAGGTTGGATTAATTGTATGAATTTTTATCATTTCATTTTAAGTACTTTTTAAACTAATCATATATAAGATTTTCTTATATAGTTTTATCGACATATAAATTTATATAAAAATACGTTAAGAAAACGTACTAACAAGACTACAATATATCTTAACTAATTAGTATCATCTATATTCTATAACAATAACATATCCCAGATATCGTCCATTGATATTTAAATAATTCATGATGAATTAATTGTTTCATGTTACTATTGTCCACATGATGAAATAGTATCACTTATTATTCATACATGATATCTGATATTTCTATTAAAAGAAAAGATATATTCAATCTTAAAAAAACTAATTATAATTCTGTAGATTAAAAGAAAAATATTTTAATTTGTCAACTAATATAAAAAATAATTAAAATCAAATAAATAAAAAACAATAAATTTAAATCATTTTCGAAACGTCACGAATAATTTATCGTTATCCAATGCAATTAACTTTATAGTATATGAATACTTGGATAGATAAGAATCTGATACCCAACCCCCCATCTGTGGAGGGTTTAACTGTAATTATCGTAAATTCACAAGGGCAAATCCGTCACCAAAGTTTGTATAAATATCCTATTATTTTCTCTTTAATCGTTCCACAGCAATCATCTCTCAAGTTAGGGTTTCATCTCTGGTTTTTCTTCTTCAACAATCGTAATTTCTCTGTAAGTATTCTAAAAAAACGATCAAATTTTGTTATATTTGGTTTACATTGTTGATGAATTTGTTGCTGATTTGTATGTTTCGTTTGTGTAGGATCTGATAATCTTGGAGGTTGATTTTAATTTGTTCAGAAAAGTCAGATTCAGAAAAAATCTGAGAATTTTGATAATTGTGAGTATTCTATTTGTTTCTATTGATATATCAATTGTAATTGTTATTTTTTGGCTGTAGGGACGTCTTAATTCGATAAGGCGTTTTTGTTTAGAAATTATATAATGTTGTGTATGTTTAGGCCTTGTGTGTATATTGTTTGGTGTATTTTTCACTTATAGATTTGATTTTAGGGAATCGGTATAGTTTTTAGGTTATTTTTCATGTAGATAATCTGATTGATTAAATTTTTGAGTGGGATGCACACTTAAGGCGTTTTTGTTTAGAAATTATATAATGTTGTGTATGTTTAGGCCTTGTGTGTATATTCTAGGACATTATTTGGTGTATTTTGCACTTGTAGATTTGAATTTTAGGGAGTTGGTATAGTTTTTCATGTAGATAATGTAATTGATTAAATTTTTGAGTGGTATTTATGACTATAATTTGACTAAATATTGAATGACTATCAAAATATTGAATTCTTTATGCTTCTAAATATTGAAATTGAATGACTATAGTCATAATTTGATAGAAGAAAATTATGACTATAATTTGAGAATATTGAATGGCTATCAAATTATTGCATTTTTTATGCTTTTAAATATTGAAATTGAACTACTATAGTCATAATTTGAAGGAGGAGTTTTTTAGTAAAATACAGAAAGTAAAATAAGATAATGAGCTTGTGGATTGTAGAAATACTGAAGGAATTTAGTAATATTAATTGAGAGGACTTATCTTCAAATTAAAAGATTTTGAGCAAGATTTTCTTTTTAATTATATATACTTTGAACTAGCTGTGCTGTGTCGTGCTTTTTGTTTCTTTAGGTCCAATGCAGGTAAACTTTAAGTAAAATTCTTTCTAGTCGTACTAACTTGACATTTTGTGTCTGTCATGAAAATAAACTTTGACCTGTTTGCCATGTTCAAAGGATGTTTGCTTTATATGTTGAGAAGTTTTAATGGAAAGTATTAATAGTTTCTATGAGTATGATTTGCACTTTGTGAGGAATATTATCCTAATCTTAACACATGGTTTCTGGTAGAAGTACATGGTACACAGTGATAGGAATTTTACTTAACCAAACCTTGAGCTTAATTAACATTTTTCTCACACATAAGTTTGCTGCACTTATGTGCGTGCTTGCTCTCTTTTGTTTCCCCTCTCACTCGTTGATTGTAGGCCGAGACATCTGCTGCAGAACCTTTGTTGGCCAACTATCTCTCTCAGCAACTCTGTTTAGCTTTAATGGCTACTAAACAGCAAATTTTCATTTACTTTTTCCTGTTTCATCTCTTGGTATTACGAAATAGTGAGCAATTTAATGTGGTATTTGTTTGTCATACTACTCTGTAGTTCGTTGTTCATGGGGATTTATGTAAACCTTTACGTGCCATTTTAGAGTCCCACTAAAACGTCTGCTGTTTTTTGCAATTTATGGTTGTGGCTGTTTAGTTGCCCTTTTGTCCATCCCATCACCTTTCTAAAAAAAAAACAAACTTTATGTTAAGCTTTAGTTGTTTTATTGGCAGATTCAGGTGAATGATCTAATGGAGTCTAAAGGTGGGAAGAAGTCTAGTAGTAAATCCTCACTCTATGAAGCACCCCTTGGCTACAGTATTGAAGACGTTAGACCAAACGGTGGAATCAAGAAGTTCAGATCTGCTGCTTACTCTAACGTAAGTATCTGGATTTCGTTTGTTTTGGATATGAGCATCAGAAAATGAGCATTAAGAATTTTGTAATTCTGATTACTAGCACTTTCTTGTTTTTTACATGTGCAGTGCGCTCGCAAACCTTCCTGACATTCCTTAAGCTTCTATTCTAGTCTAGCACGTGTCTCCTGACACAAAAAATCCCAAAAAAAGCTTTTTCTTTCAATTAGTTCGTGTTAAACCCTCACTCTTTTTCCCCTCCTTCAACTGCTTTCTGCATTTGCTCTCCTTGTTTGTGAACAATTTCCTCTAAAGGAGCATTAGTTGCTGGGAACATTTTTCATCATGGTGGCATTGCCAGTTTCTGCCATTGGTTTTGAAGGTTATGAGAAGAGGCTTGAAATTTCATTTTTTGAGCCTGGCCTTTTTGCTGATCCCGAAGGAAAAGGACTTCGATCACTGTCAAAAGCACAATTGGATGAGTTCCTAGGACCTGCTGAGTGCACCATAGTTGATTCTCTTTCTAATGAGTGTGTTGACTCCTATGTCCTTTCTGAGTCCAGCCTCTTCATTTATCCTTACAAGATAGTCATCAAGACATGTGGTACCACAAAGTTGCTTCTCTCAATTCCGGTCATCCTGAAGTTGGCTGATACCCTTTCGCTCAAAGTACAAGCGGTGAAGTATACCCGTGGGAGCTTCATCTTCCCTGGTGCCCAGTCATTTCCTCATCGTCACTTCTCTGAAGAAGTTGCGGTCCTTGATAGCTACTTTGGAAATCTTAGTTCAGGCAGCAAAGCTGTAATTTTGGGCAGTCATGACAATCTTCAAAAATGGCATGTTTACTCTGCCTCTGCTGGATCGATTCAGACTAAGAACCCTGTCTACACTCTTGAGATGTGCATGACTAATCTGTTAAGGAAGAAGGCTTCTGTCTTTTACAAGACTGAATCAAGCTCGGCAGCTGAAATGACTATTAGATCCGGCATAAGGAAGATCCTCCCTAACTCTGATATATGTGATTTCGAGTTTGATCCTTGTGGTTATTCCATGAATTCTATTGAAGGAGCTGCGCTTTCTACTATTCATGTTACACCAGAAGATGGTTTTAGTTATGCTAGCTTTGAAGCAGTTGGGTATGATTTGAACTCCTCGAGTCTCGGGTCACTGGTTAGGAGGGTGCTGACATGTTTCCAGCCTGATGAATTTTCTGTTGCTTTGCATGCTGATTATGTTGCTTGTGAGCTACTGGAGCGCATTTGCTCTTTTGACGTTAAGGGCTACTCTCACGCTGAGTGGAGCCCAGAAGAACTTGGTAAGGGTGGTTTGATTGTCTACCGGAAGTTCACTAGGAGTTCCCTCTGTGGATCTCCCAAATCTGTTCTGCAGGACTGCTGGAACGAAGAAGAGAAGAGAAACGAAGTAAAGGAGGTGTGTTGAGGGTTGTTTAGTTCAATTACCAGTGTTGTTTGCAGATGTTTTACTATGTTTGGTTGCGTTGCGCCTTTGTTTTCTCCAAATAAATGGGCTTTATGTCCTTAGAATTAGTAACAAAAACTTTGAACTTAGTTTGCTCTTTTGCTTGTATATTGGATTATTTCCGTATTTTGTTGTTCTCAAACTCGTTTGTTATTTGGTTATCCCTAATAAATGTGTGTTGTCCAGTGATTTTATGTTTCATTAGTTGGCCTTTTTTTTTTTTTTTGGATTTGTTATTAGTTGCTGACTATGATATTATGATATGTCTATACGAACAACTCTTACAACTATTCAAGCAGATCATATATTTTATATTCAATCGTATAAACTCGGCGTTTGCACAACATCAGGCACCATCTCAATATTGTAATATGACAGTAGACTCGACAAGGCAAATACTCCCCCTGCAACTGCTACTGCAAACATAGCCAGCTTGTGACATAATAATGCCATCTTTGGCTGTTTTTCGTTCATGGATTCCGACGCCATCGAACCTGAGAATGCAAACATGAGAGAAACAACAAATCCTTGAAAGAGAAGAGGCTTTCTTGTGAATATCACAGTTGGTACTAAATCTTCTTTTATCCTCTCAAATGGAAGCTGAAAAATTGCAATAGCTGTCAAAAATGCAATTCTGTATAAAGCATCTTGAGTGCTAGTTGTGCCTGTGGGAAGAAATAGATCATCTTTGTTATTCAAAGATTGCTTTGTAGAGTAATCATCACTTGTTACATCCATCCTATTGAAAATCTTGTGAAAAATAATTGATGAGTTTATATTACTATGAATATTATTCAAGAAAATACCCCTCAAACATGTTATATATAATGGAAATGAAGGTTTAAGAGCAAAAAAAGTGTAGAAAAGGTAAATGCTATAGAAAAGAGTTAGGCGTTTCTTGGTACTTTCGCTGTCACTATCACACATTTAAAAATCAATGCTTGGAAATTTCCTCGAAATGGTTCATTTAGAAAATTATTTCTATCCTTCACTTTACTAGTTCATTGTATCATTCAAAATAAATATTTATTAGACTATTGCTGAACTGCAAGACACTATTTTAGCATGAATTGACAAGATATGGATAAAAGATCAAATAACTCTTTTACTTTGAAAACCACTTGTTTTTTCCCTTCAAAAGAAAAAAAATACTCTTGATTTTTTTTATTTACTCTCTCTCTTACTTTACTTTTTTTTTTCTTTACCACACTCATCAATTTAATTTTATTTTGTTGATTCATTTGACGTTCAAGATTTTATTTTGTTGTTAGATTTATACTCACTCCGTATCATTTTATGTGACACCATTTTCTTTTTGGTCAGTCCCAAAAAAAATGTCACATTTTCTTATATGGTGAAGTATTTAAAGGTACAATTTTTCTTTTATTCTTGTTGGTCCCACTTAATTTTTAATAGTATTTAATACATTTATGAGGAGAGACAAAAGTGAATCCACTTTTGAGGTAAAATTTGTTAAACAATTCAAAGTCTTCATTTATTTCTTAAATTTCGTGCTGGGTCAAATCGTGCCACATAAAATGGGACGGAGAGAGTATAATTTAACAAGATGGATTCGAAAAATCAGAATAGTCAATTAAATGAAGTATTGAATAATGTTTTGGGGTTAGATAAGGATGACAATTTGTTGTCTCAAAATCATGAAGATTTCAATGGTGCATGAGATAGGTCTGAGAAAAAAAACTAAAAGTTTCTCATGACCTATAGACTTCAAAAAAACTAAAATATAGCTAAAAGTGGGGACCTAAACTTAGATTTGATCTCGTGACCTTTAGACTATTTGTTTAAGCTTTAATCATTTGCGCTACAATAATATTCATTCATAATTACGAAAGAAAATATATTTATGCTCTGTCATATCAGTTGTTTATTGAATATCACAAGTAAATTTAAAATGAAATATTATCAATAAATATAGTTCAATAACTATTAAAATGTGAAGATAAATTGATCAAAGGGACATGTACTGTAATTATTTGTATTATCCAATTAAATGTACTGTAATTATTTGTATTATCCAATTAAAATTTGATCATGCATATATAATTGCATTCAACTAACTTGTAATTGTGAGGGAGCATAACTCATATAATACTTTATCCATTACATTTATTTTCATCATAATGATTCAACTTATAATAATGAAACATCTTTAATTTTTGTAAACAATCCAAATATAAACTTTTACAATCTTATTTACAAAAAAATGAATTTAAAAATTATTAAAATCCTAAAAGTTTCAAATAATCTATTTTTTTAAAAAAACTAAATTGGGACATAACTGTCACGACCCAAAACGAGTCGTGAGTGACACCCACACTTAACCTCCTAAGTGGGTGAATCAAGGAATCTAAATCCCCAACATATATCAATAATTCAACTATGAATACCAATGTAATGCGGAAGCTTAAAACTTATTAAAGTAACTGATTAAATAAACATCTAAAGTTTAACACTTATTATCCCCAAAATTTAAAAGTCATCATATCAAGGACATCTGTTCTCAATTACCAAGTCTAGAAGTATTGAAAATACCAAAATAAATAAATAAGATGGTCCATGTCCGAAATTTAAGGATATCATGACATAATGAGAGAATCCAGCACGAGCTAGAAATAATAGCTTACCCTGAAACTCTGATGTGCTGGAGATTGTCTAGAGCTGAGGGTGAGTTGAAGTCGATGGTACACTTGTTGCACTTTACAAAAGAAAAATAAAGAAAATACAAGTAGGGGTTAGTACAAGGAACACGTACTGAGTAGGTATCACCGGCCAACCCAAAATAGAAACTAATATGTATTGAATAATAATATAAAATCAACTATGATACTTAGCAGGTGGCAAACAACAAACAACATAAACCACTGCCAATAACACCATAGTAGGTACACAATCAATCATAATTATATAAAGTTAATTCGAGATTCCTTTCCTTTGATGTTATCGTGTCGAAATGTGATACTCCGATTCCATATATCGTGTCAGAACGTGACACTCTAATCTTATAATATCGTGTCGGAACATGACACTCCAATCCAATAATATAGTATAGGAACGTGACACTTTGTTCTAATAATACCGTGTCAAAACGTGACACTCCGCTCCAATTATCTCATTAATTTATTTCATCAAGCCTTCTTTATTCAAGGCATCACTTCGATAGATATGGTTCAAGATTGTAAATTCCAGGGTCTCAAGATTTTAGACCAACCACAAACCACACAACCAATCTATATAACCACACAATCAAGTACATAAGAAACTTCATAATATCATTCAATACATATCAATCGCTATTGAAAGTCTATCTATCAAATAGAAATAACGTACCTCCATTGAAGAACAGAAGTCAAGTAAACTACTTCTCCAATGCCTTTCCTTTCCTCAATGCCTTCGAACCTTTCCGATCTATCAAATATATATGCATAATTTATAAGTTAACGAGTCTATAAACACTCAAATTATTGTATATTTAGCCCTAGACCAAAAATCTCACCTAATTATATAATCAATTTCCTAAAGTTCAAAATTAATGCTAGATCTTAATTACCCCAATTAACATAACTTTAATGAAATTTAGATAATTCGATACACTTAATATTTAATTATCTATCTCAATATACTAAAATTCAATTTATAGGATGATGGTAAGTAGTAAACTTCATGATTAAACCACTGATTGCGAAAACCAGTGGTACCCATATAATGATTAGCTAATCATTATTTTAATTGAAACATAGACGTTTGCCAAATATTCAACTACTGCAATTTTCAACTGTTGCTCCCATCTTCAATTTTCATTCTATTTTATTATTAATTAATTTTTTAAATAAAAATTACTTTTCTCTTTATAGATATAAACGAGCCAAATATTTGCTCATTTCCCCTCTCTTCCACGAGCACCAATACATACGCATTCATTTTCACCCTTCTTCTCTTTGACCTAATTTTTCATTCATTTTTGCAGCTTAGCAGAAGTAGAACGATGGAAAGTAGAAGTTGTGGATCCTAGCAGAAGCAGAACGACGGAAGATGGTAAGTTCTTCATGTCTGTGATTTTAGGACAAACATAAACTCATTTTTTCTTTGAATCTAAACCCGTTTTTCTCTTCAAACCTTCTGTGAAATCTAATGAAATGGAGGGTTCTATGTTTTCTTGTAAAATCTAAGGAAATTGAGTTTCGTTCTTTAACTGTTGGAGGTTCTCTTCTTTAATTTTTGAGGTTACAACTGAAGAAACAACAAGTTTGAACTTGAGGTTTTCTTCTTGAATCTCTTCTTTTGTCTTTAATATTTGGGTGTGGTTAGTGTATTTGATGTATTTCTCTATTTTTGGGTTCTTTTTCATTAAATTGTAGCTATTGTGGGTTTAATGTTTTGTTGTATTTATGGGTTATCGATTGCTCTAGACCTATTTAATTTGAAATTGATGTTGTATTTCTTGTCCATGAGTTATTCAATTAGGTTTGAATACCATTGTATTGACGACGTCTTCATTGATTTCACCACTCACTTGCATTATTGTTGACGATTTAATTTAGAGCAACAAGAAACAAAAGATAATTAACATGAAAGAATAATCTAAAATTTGTGACTGATTGGTACTAAAATGTGCTACTGGGTAATATTATGATAAGTTCTTCTTGTCTGTAATTTCAAGTTGAACTTTGGACCTCTAATTTATTGGATTCAAAGTTGAAATTTTTGAGCAGTACTACTGTTTCTATTGTGTTTTAATATGATTTGAATAATTAACCATTGATTTAACAGAGGCATATTGGTAACAATTCTCAAAAATGAATTCTTTGTATGTATCTTTATTTTCTGTATACATATATCGTTTCATGGTTTATTGATTCAATTATCAGAATTGGATAATTATAGAGACAGACACAGAGTTTGGCTATTATTCTCTCTAGAAATTTTTGTGAAATCGAAGAAAATGGAGGGCTGAAAGTTTGCTTGTGAAATCTGAGAAATCTTGATGTCTTTTTTCTTCAACAACTGCAGGTTCTGTTCTAACATCTTTGAGGTTATAGCTGAAGAAACTTCAAGTTTGAGATGTTAATGTTTTCTTCTTGAATCTTTTCTTTTTCCTTTAATCTTTGAGTTGTAATTAGTGTATTTGATGTATTTTTTTTTCTGATTGTGGGACTTCCCCATCAAGTTTTAGCTATTGTGGGTTTAAAGTTTTGTTGGCAGTTCAGGTGAAATTGATATTCTAGATCTATTTCTCTTGATATTGATGTTGGATTTGTTGTTCCATGATTCATCCAATCGATTTTGGTTACCCTTGCATTGATGATATCTTCTTTGATTTCACCTCTCGCTTGAGTAGCTATGTGAGAAATTTCGATTTCATTATTGTTAAAGAGTTACATAAAGCAACAGGAAACAAGAGTGTAAATTTGCATGAAAGTGGGAAAAATTGAATTTCACTGTCGGTGTTAGACTTTTTTACATGAAAATCTGAAACATCAGAAAATTCTAGATCAACTTTTATTTGCGTTAAAATTCTGCTTTATCACTTTTAAGGAATGTTCAGCCTTGATTTTTTACCAAAAGGAAAATCAATAGGGATATTTTTTAAAAAAGAATTGAATCCTGGCGATTTGTATGTCCATCGACTATTTTTCATTCCTTGAATGTCCATCTAAAAGTCGTTCATAAAAAATTTGAAATCATGATAAACTTGTTAAAGTTATTTCTTGACAGGTCAAGTAGATCAGTGTTTTGTATATATTTCTAATTATAACGGGAACTTTGATATTTGTTTCATATATTAAGAAAAACTATGTAATGCTTGTTGTAAATTGAATTGTGATTGCTATGAGTTTTAATCTACATATACTCCATGTACATTTTGAGATATGTTTGTTCATGTGTAAAACATTATTGTCTTTTCGTTTCATAGTTTATCATAAATTTGATTCTTTTTATCTGTTTGTGTAGCTAAATATCAATGGATAATTTAGATAGAAGTTGGATGAGTATGAGACCATGCAGTGATAAATACATTAGTGCAGTGAATGATTTTCTTGATAAGACATTTCAATGAGCTTCAAAAGGAAATGAAATATTATGCCTAGCAAAAAATGCATCAATCGTTATTGGCATTACAAAAATGTTGTGAAAGGATCACTTGATTGTAAATGAATTTGTGGATGATACAACAAATGAACTTTTCACGGGGAGAGAGTTTCCTCACGAAATACACAACTTTCATGCAACCATGATGATATTGATGGTACTTCATGATGAAATAAGTCATGGAGAAGGAGAGAGAGAAGGGCTATCTGAAGATGCAACGAGATTTTTTAAATTACTGGATGAAGGAAAAAAAGAGTTATATCTGGGGTGTGAGAACTTCAATAAGTTGAGTTTCATCATTCGATTATACTTTCTTAAATACCTACATGGGTTGAGTGATGTGGCTTTTACTGATCTGTTAGAATTGTTAAAATAAGCATTTCCCTTTTCTCAACTACCCGAGTCTTTCAATAAAGCTAAAAAAATAATAAAATATTTGGGTCTCGGCTATGAAAAAATACATGCATGCCGTAATGATTGCATGTTATTTTGAAATGAAAATGCAGATAAAGATAATTGCTTTTTGTGTGGATCTTTTAGATGGTCCAATGAGGGTGATGACACAACTAGTGCAAGCTCTAAAACACCAGCAAAGATTTTAAGGTACTTCCCTTTAAAGCCTAGGCTTCAGAGAATGTTTTTGTGTCCTGAAATAGCTGTTGCAATGAGATGACATGATTCTGAATGACCTAATAATGGGAATTTAAGGCATCCTGCTGATGGAGAAGCTTGGAAGGATTTTGATTCTATGCATCCAAACTTCTCAAATGATCCTCGTAATTTTTGATTGGGCCTTTCAAGTGATGGTTTCAATCCATTTCGGACCATGAGCATTTTCCATAGTACGTGACCTATTATGTTGGTAAACTATAATTTATCACCATGGATTTGCATGAAGCCAGAGTATATGATGTTGTCGATGATCATTCTGGGGCCATTATATCCTAGACAGGATATAAATGTGTACCTACAATCATGAATTGCAGAATTGAAGGAACTATGAGAATTCGAGATGGAAACATATGATGCTCATACAAATCAAACATTTCAAATGTGTGCAGCTTTAATGTGGACAATTAGTGATTTTCCAGCACAATCAATGCTTTCTGGATGGAGTACTAAGAAAAATTAGCATGCCCCACGTGTAACTATGACACATGCTCTTAATATCTCAAACATAGTCGTAAAATGCGTTACTTAGGTCATCAGGCTTTTTTGCCTCCTGATCATCCATTTAGAAGAGACAAAACATCTTTTAATGGATAGGAGGATCATAGACCTGCACCTATATCCTTGTCGGACATAGAAATATTTGAAAAGTTGCATGATTTCAGTAATGGTTTTGGGAAGGCCAACAAAAAAAGACTTTTAAATAATGAGGGTCCATGGAAGAAAAGATCCATCTTTATTGAATTAACATAATGGCAACATAATAAGTTGAGGCACAATCTTGATGTGATGTATATTGAGAAAAATATATATGATAGTTTGCTTGGGACTTTATTAGATATCCCAGAAAAGTCAAAAAATCACATTAATTTTTGTTATGACTTGCAAGAAATGGGAATAGGAAAGTAGCTTTATCCAAGGAAATATAATACAAAGGGAAAAGCTCATTTAGCTAAATCTTGTTTTACCATGAAGCCTGAAGAAAACGATTATTTTGCGTTGTCTTAAAGAAAGAAAAATTACCAAAAGGATTTACCTCAAACATATCAGATCGTGTGGATGTGGATGAGATGAAAATATTAGGGTACAAAAGCCATGATGCTTATTTTATAATGTATTGCTTAATTCAAATTGCGGTTCGAAAATGATTACCGAAGAATGTTTCATTAGCCTTGATTAGGTTGGGGAACTTCTTTAAAGCTATATGCAGTAAGGTAATAAGGCGAGAAAATCTTGAACCAATGCAGATTGAAATCAAAGAAAGTATATTGAGCTTGAAAATATTTTTCCTTTATCTTTTTTGATATAATGAAACATTTGTCTGTCCATTTGGTTGGTGAGACTGCAAGGTCGACAAAGTGAATATGACGGCCAATCATTTGATGCTTTTACAACAGTCATGGCAAAGGAACACCCAGGGAGCCTGAGATTGTATGGACAATGAGTTACCAAAACTACTTGAAAATAAAAAAGCGCTTTCTGAACCTTGTTTAACTTCTAATAATGAGAGGATGGAAAAAAATTGAAGGAATTAGAAGAGAGGATGCATCAAAGAATGACGAAAAAATTAAAACAACAAAAATTCACCATTCACCAAGAAGTTATAAATGATATTCTTTGACGAATTAATCGTATGCACCCAGGACTTCAATTGAATGCCGCCACGTTGGCCTCATTGGGTGCTCAATCACGTTTATTATTTTTCTTATTCTTCACTTCAACACTAGCTTGGTGCTCAATCAAGAAGATATGAAACCGTTTAATCGTCCATCTTTTAGCAAAAACAATCAAGGTATGGAGCTTATTATTTTTGTTATTCTTCACTTCAACACTAGCTTGGTTTGAATGTGTTGCCTATGTCTATGTATCAATGCTGTATCTGGACTGTTTCTGTGACTGTTTGAATGTTCTGCCTATGTTTATGTATCAATGCTGTTTTTGTATTTCTTTTACAACTGTTTGAATGTGTTTCCTATGTCTATGTATCAATGTTGTTTCTGGACTAGCACAAGCGTAGCATAAATTAAAGTACTGGACTTTTTTTGCGACTTCAGAATCTGATTCTTTAGATGTTGCTTGAGTATTTCTCCAATATTCTATTTTGTATGTTTCATGAGAAACAAATTCTTCTCTTTTTTCTGATTGGTGAATTCGTTATTCTGTCCTCATGTTTTGTGAGCATCTTTCAAATTAAGAATCCTCCTCGCTTGGCTTGGAAAATATGAAAAACTATGAATCTCAACCCTACCTGGAGTCTGTATGATGTTCTGAAAAGTTATAACTTGTGTGCTTGGTGTGTGCGTGCGATTTATGATGCATTTTTTAGTATAGCATCCATTGCCAAGTATAGTACTGGAATTGGAACTTCATCTAGCTTGACTGTGTTGTCTTCTGTTGCTTTTTTTCTGCTCGTAATTTGTTTCTTTCTTGTCTTCAGTTATAAGTCGTAACATTTATTTCTGGCTATTATCTCACAGAGATTTTCCCTGAAGTTCAGTTAGACTCTTTTCTTAATTCAAAACAATTGCTTTTATTGAAAACATAGGCATATTTCACCTCTTTTTCGACTTGAGAGTAAACCTATTTTTTTTCTGGCCTACTTTTGCAAACCTACCTCACCTTGTATAGCTCTTCGAGCTAATCCTTTTATGTCTTTCTTGGTGTTGGTTCATTTTTATTCTTCTGTTAGTATTAAATAATCCATTCAATTTCAAAAAGAGAATAGGATACTTGAAGAACTTTGTGTTAGGATCGAATTCACGCACACACACTAGATGAATGAAGAACACAAGGACTTTCAAGAGAAAGAGATGAGAGATTTAGAGAGATAAAGAGAAAACCCAATATTTCGTGGTAACACCCCGTAAGTAAACTTCCACGGCGGTGAGGTATATTTATATGTTAATAAATCAGAGTATTTTTGGTTATAGAGAATAAATAGAGAAAAAATAGGAAAGCCTAAAATTTAGGTCGGGTCGCTGCCCCGAACTGTAACGACCCGCTAGGTCGTTTTGAGAACTAGGACTAGTTCGACTCCTTTTGAAAATTTAAAGGGGTTATTTTTAAACTATTCGAAGAATAAGAGTATTTAGTTGATAAAATTTTAGTGAAGAATTAATATAGTTAATATTTAGTGGGCCTAGTTTATAATTCAATTCAGAAATATTTTTTTTTGGCCCATGAAATTAAGCTTAAGTAAAGAGGGGTCAATAATCTGTTAGTCATAACTCAAAAATAAAATAAAATAATACAATAGGGCAAAGAGCAGCGGTTGGCTAAGGGTTTACGGTGGTTCTTGGTAAGCACCTGAAATTCTTCAATTTTTATATGAATTTTTATAATGCTCATGTAATGTTTTTGTTTATTACCGAAAGTAAATCCTATTTCTTTATGTTAATGGTATTGGCGGGAGGAACAAGGAACCGCATGAGTTATGTTAGGTTGTGATGTGGGTGATGAAAAGTTTTAGCAACAATTAATGTGAGGTTTTTGTTAGCGTGAATATACAGTTAGGCGACTAAATTGTTTAGATTGGGAAGAAAAAAAAAAGCATATGAAAAGGGTGGACATGGTAACGATAGCTGCAGATGCACTTGGCGGTGACATTCCCCTGAATTGGCAAAGGGTGGAACAAAGTTAAAGAATGATAAAGTTATTTGAATTAGAATAGGAAAGAAAATTTTGTTTATTTTAATCATAAAAGGTAATCATTAAATAATGATTTGATGTAATCATTGGCAACAGCCATGTTTGCATATATGGAATCTGCAAAATCCCATGGCCATTATTTACTAAAATAATGTTTTGTTTCGTTGGTTAAGTTACAGTTAATTTATTTATCGTCTTAAACTTTTTCTTTTATTTTTATTGAATTATTCTTTTATTTAACTTTCATATAGTAATACTCCTCGAAGTTTATGGGTATAGCTAACCAATTTTTGGTGGTATCGTGTTACATGAGTATCCTTAAATTCATAATATTTATAGGAGTTGAGGCTTAACACTAGGCTTGAAATTTAGCAAGCATGAAAAAAATTGGCATACCACTATATAGCAAGATTTGGAGTTTGATTGGAAATATGAGCGAGTTTTAGCGTCTATGATAGACATATAATAATTTGAATGTCTACAAAAATTGCTTACTTACGAATATTGCAAAATTGGTAGATTGGGAACGTTCTGAAACCTTGCGAAAAGGAAAGGAAAAATCTTAAAAGATTCGTGGCACAAGTTCGGCATCTAAGGTATGTTAAGACTTTTTAGACTTGTTGAAGGACGTTTTCCTAATTAAAGATTAAGAAACGAAAATAGACAAGGGGTAAGGGGGAAAGATGGTGGTCTCGTATCAATGGTGTGACGGGCATTGGTACGAGTACCGGTGTTATAAAAAGGAAAAATACTATTATAGAATGTGGACTGAAATTTGAGAATGCCAAAGCATATGGGCATTAGCTGATATATTATTGACTTGAATTCCTTGTGTGATTGTGTTTTATTTATTTCACACGTATAGTTGAGATAATTGAGGTGGTTATGTATTATATTCATATTGATTGATTGAGATGCATCATTATTCCCTCTATTGAAACAATATTGTGCACATACATAGAGATGAGACTGAGTATAAGTTGGGCACGTGGAGATCGTCCGTGCTGGGGATGGTGAGATGTTAAGATTGTAATTTGGGCACGTGGAGACCGTCCGTGCGAAAATTGTTGATATTATGATAGTGCGTTGAGATCGTCCGCACAGACACGTGGAGATCGTCCGTGTCGGTATATGGACCTCGCGAGTCCCCCATGGGTCATGAACTCTCGATGTAGTTCCGAGGAGTATCATGTATATACGGTTGAGTGAGTATTGGGTATTCTGAGACATATCATTACATGGCATCATATTGCATTGCATTTCATCCCATCATTCATTCTTGATGACTATATGTTTCGCTTGGTGTTTGAAAAATATTAAATGTTGATTTCCTTTATTGATGAAACTTAAATAGTAAGTGTAATATATCTTTCCTAGTGGGTACACATGGTTTCGTACTCATACTACGCTTGTTGCACTCTTTGTGGTGCAGATTCGATTCCGAGTAGGAGCACATCTCGTGGAGCAAATTGAGTCCGGCTTGAAGTTCTTGGAGTTGTGGTGAGCTGCTTGGCTGTTCCGTGGCCCACACCTCCCTCTATCTTTTACTTATTCTGTTATTCAGTATTCAGACAGGATATCCCTTATGTTAGATTTGCCTTTTTAGTTTCAGACTTGCATCGTATTTTAGAAGCTCTTGTACTCATGACACCATTTCTTGGGTAGTATTTTTTTTCAGTTTTCCGCATTCATACTTATAAGAACTCAGTGTTGGAGATTTGGAAATTGTTGTCTTTTCACTTCTTGTTAGTTAAGTTTGTTAAAATATGTTGGTTGGCTTACCTATTGGTTGGGAATATAGGTGCCATCACGACTCGTGATTTTGGGTCGTGACACGAACCCCGCTTTCAGATGGGGGACTCCCGCCCCCCATAACCCCCCGGCAACCTCACTCCGGAGGTTAAACCGCGTAAACAGTTATATATATTAATCAGGCTCCACTACCTGACACTTTGTGATCTAAAAAGACTTGCTTTCCCATTTCTTTACTGGATATATTAATATCTATTGTGTTTTGTTTTTCTTAATGGTCTATGTCTACTTGGTGAAGATATGTCTTTCCTTCTCTTGCTCTTAGTGTTTTGACAAAATCTCTTCTGTTGTGTTTTTCTTTTGCAAAGGTGCTTGTTGGTATCTATTTTCAAGTGACATTTTTTGAGATGACTTCTTTTATGAGGTCAAGTGGAAACTGAGTGATTAAATAAAGCATCAGTTAGAATAATTTGTTGCTTGGTGTGTGCATGTGATTTATGATGCATTTTTTAATAATGTTTCATGCTCGACTAATAGAATTAACATAGAGAGTAATGTTCAGTCTATTTACTTGCGAAATATTGGATGAGCATTATCACACAAAGGCCTATTTTGGACTAGTTATTTGTTGGTTTTGGTCGACCTTGATAACTATCATGGCTTGAATTTGTACTCATGGTGAATTGGAGGTGTTTGAATGAAGTCCGAACGTTTTGTCCCTTCCTGTTGGTTGTTAAAATTCCTTCCCATGAAATTTTTTTGGTATATTTTAATCTTTTGTTCTGTCCCTCAATAAACTTTTATTTATGGTCTTTTATAGGTGAGAAGATAACCAACACGAGGATGATAACAACAGTAGAGATGAAGAACTTACTGGATATATTTGATTGGAAGTTGGAGAATCCTATTAATTTAGCTCAACTTTTTTGCTTCTTGACATTTTGAGACTTTTGTTAAGCAACAGTCTTTTGTTTTAATATCTATTAGTATGGAAGTGCAAACGATTGAAAACATGTGTTTTGGTATGTTTTACCTTTATGGATATTGTGACTAGGATATTTCGAATTATATATATATATATATATATATATATATATATATATATATATATATATATGATTCCACTATATAATTAGTCGTTTTCTTTCGTGATTTGATTTAGAGAACTTTTTTATGAATTATATATATATATATATATATATATATATATATATATATATATATATATATATATATATATATATATATATTTTGCTTAAGAAACATGAACTATTGTAACAGGTTGGGAAAATCTGTATATTCATATAGATTGGTTGCTATAGAAAATAAAACTATTGCAATATCAATAAAAACTGTTGCCATATTATTTAAAAAAGTGTTGCGATATGAACAAGCTATTGCAACGGACTTTATTGCAACGCTATGTAACAATTACCACAACCCCTAATTCAACAGTTGTTAACAGTTACAATTATTTTAATATTATAGTGCCTATAAATAGAAGGAAAACCGTTACAATAGAGACCCTTATAGCAACACTTTCGAGAATCGTTACATTACCTATTACAGTAGAGCTATAGTAACGCGAGCAAATGAGACGGTTCATAAACCGTTGTTGTAGCTCTACGGCAACAATTTGTTGTCCTATTGCAACACATATGGAACTGTTAGGCCTAATTTCTAGTTGTGTCAACAACCTAATCTTTCAATCATTAATTGTTTCTGCTTATATTTTGACCAATCATCACATCACATCTGCACTTAACACTTTTCAATTTTTCACACCAAATTCGTGTGGGTATAAAAAGGACTAACAATTAACCTCCTTATTCTTAAACACTCTAATTCTGAAAGTTCTAGGAAAAAACTTTGCTAACCTGAAACGCTTCTTCAATTTGCTCTTGACAATCGTTCGACTCCTTTTTTTTTTTTTTACACATTAGCTATCACCCTAATTGTATACGTTAAAATTATAAAAGTAACAAAAGTGACCCACTATAAATTTTAAAGTTATCTTCTTTAACCATCAACTAAGCATATTATTAAAACTACCCCACTAGTTGTAACTACAAATAGTCCAAAATACCCCTATAGAACCTATGAGAAAGTATTTTATGCAATAAAAAGTTTTAGTACTCAAAACGACCAAAAAAGGTCGTTACAATAACCTAGATTCGAACTCATGACCTATAGACTATTCATTTAAGTTTTAACAATTCACGTTGCAATATCATTAGTTACAATTACGACAGAAAAGTATTTATTCTCTTCATATAAGTTGTTAATGAATATTACTAGAGAATTTAAAATGTGATATATCAATAAATATAGTCTAATAACTCCTAATACGTGAAGATAAATTGATCTAAGATTGACATGTATCATAACTAATTGTATCATCCGATTATAACTTGATCATGCATATATAATCACATTCACTTGATTTATATTTGTGAGGGAGCATAACTCATATAATACTATATCTATTACATTTATTTTCATCATAATGATTCAACTTATAATAGTGATAAATCTTTAATTTTTGTGAAATAATCCAAATATAAGCTTTTACAATCATATTTACCAAAATAATATAAAATTAAAAATTATTTAAATACTAATAGCTTCAAATAGTCTCGTTTTTTTTAAAAATACCTAAAATTGGGACCTAACCTAGATTCGAACCCGTGACCTATACACTGTTCGTTAAAGTTTTAACCATTGGCGATGCAATAACATTCATTCATAATTATCAAAGAAAATTTATTTAGTCTCTTTATATATTACAAGGAAATTTAAAATGAGATATTGTCTATGAATATAGTCTAATAACTCCTAAAATGTGAAGATAAATTGATCAAAAGTTGATCACATTCAATTAACTTGTATTTGTGAGGGAGCATAACTCATATAATACTATACCCATTACATTTATTTTCATCATAATGATTCGATTTATAGTAATGAAAAATCTTCAATTTTTGTGAAACAATCCAAATGTAAACAAATCCAATCATATTTACAAAAAAAAAAAATTAAAAATTATTTAAATCCTAAAAACTTCAAAGAGTCTATTTTTTTTTACAAAAATACCTAAAATTGGGACCTAACCTAGGTTCGAACTCTTGAACTATAAATTATTCGTTTAAGCTTTAATTATTTGCGCTTCAATAACATTCAATCATAATTATGAAAGAAAATTTATTTTATCTTTTGATATCAGTAGTTTAATGAATATCACTAGAGAATTTAAAATGAGATATTATCAATAAATATAGTCTAATAACCCCTAAAATATGAACATAAATTGATCAAAAGTTGTCATGCATCATAACTAATTATATTACATAATTATAACTTGATCATGCTTATATAATCACATTCAATTGGCTTATATTTGTGAGGGAACATAACTCATATTATACTATATCCTTTACATTTATTTTCATCATAATGATTAGACTTATAATAATGAAAAATCTTCAATTTTTGTGAAGAGGATCTAAATACATACTTTTACAATCTTATTTACCAAACAGACAAGAAATTAAAATTATTTAAATCTTAAAAGCTTCAAAGAGTCTAATCTTTTTAAAAATATGCTCAAAATTGGGACCTAATCTAGATACGAACTCGTGACATATTGACTATTCGTTTAAACTTTAACCATTCGCGTTGCATTATCATTCAGTCATAATTATGAAAGAAAATTTATTTAGTTTTGTTATATCAGTTGTTTAATGAATATCATAAGGAAATTTAAAATGAGATATTATCAATATATATAGTTTAATAACCCTTAGAATGTGAAGATAAATTGATCAAAGATTGACATGTACAATAACTAACTGTATTACACAATTATAACTTGATTATGCATATATCATAATTTATGTGTTCGTTGATAAAAGATTGGACATTGATTTTTTAGGATGAATTTTTTCATTCTATTATTTAATTAATAAATGGTCCGTAATGATTTTATATATAAACCTTCTCCAAAATTGCAAAAAAAAATTGTTCCCTTTGTATAGTATTCATGTGTTTTTCGTTATAATAATCAAATTTTATTGCATTTACTTCGTAGTTTAATTTTGATAATGTTAATAATGCATTTTCTTGTTGATATGTGTAACGACCTGTTTAGTCGTTTTGAGCAGCAGACTTCAATTTTGGAGAAACTGGCAGAAACGACGGACCCCACGACGGACCGTCATGGGCACGACAGACCGTCGCAGGGTCTCGTTTCAAAACACTTAGAAAATCTGAAATTGGGTACTAAAAATCGACTCTCTGAACTTCGTGACGGAATGGCAGGACGGACCGTCACAGGTGTAACGGACCGTCACAGACCCTTCAGAGAAATTGAGTCTCTGAACTCTGTGACGGGCAGCAGGACGGACTGTCGCAGGCGCGACGAGCTGTCACAGACTGCGCAATCCCAGTCTGGGTCGGATTTCTTGATACGTTTTAAGGGACGTTTCTGAATATTCTTGCCTTAATTATAAAGTTAGTGGGTTAATGTTAATAAGTCTAATTACTTGGGGGTTAAAAGAGGTAACCTTAAGTTAATTAGTGGGGCATTATTGCCATCTTTTATTCTTAATTATATACTAATTAGGGTAAAAGAAAGAGAGTTGGAATAAGAAAAAGAAAAGAACAGAAAGAGAGAGAAGGGAATCGATAGAGAGAGAGAGAGACGATCGAGAAGGGGAAACACAAAGCTTTGGAGAAAATTTGCTTGCTTGATCACTAATCTTCGGTGGAGGTAGGTTATGGTTATTTCATGCTATTCGTAGTAAACTCTTAATAGCGAATGATATGTGTTAGTAGTATTGTGAACCTTCTATATGCTTAATTGTATGCTTGCATGAATGATGTGAGTATGTAATTATGAATAAATAAGCATGATGAAGCTATTGAATCCCAAATGTTGAAAAGAAATCCTAATCTACTTTGTTAATGATGATGCCTTGGTATAAAAGAAGGCTTGATGAATGAAAGTAGTGAGATTAGGGGATCGGGTGCCACGTTTCGGTACCAGGATAGTATATGAGGATCGGAGTGTCACGTTCCGACACCAGGATAGAATATGCATCGGGTGCCACATTCCGGTACCAGGATAGAATATGGATCGGGTGTCACGTTCCGACACAGGATAGAATATGGATCGGGTGCCACGTTCCGGTACCAGGATAGTATATGAGGATCGGAGTGTCACGTTCCGACACCAGGATAGAATATGGATCGGGTGCCACATTCCGGTACCAGAATAGAATATGGATCGGGTGTCATGTTCCGACACCAGGATAGAATATGGATCGGGTGCCATGTTCCGGTACCAGGATAGTATATGAGGATCGGAGTGTCACGTACCGACACGAGGGGAATAAAGATAAAGAATCTTGAAAGATGTTAATATATTCAATCTAATGAACCTAATTCCCAAATGAGTATGATGAGGAGGCGTGAGTCCTCATTGATGAGCTTGGTGTTGTAACCAAGGGCTATGGTAATTGTAAATGCTGCATGCTAAGGATATTAGTTGATTTTATGATATTATCTATATATACTGTTTTCTATTTTGAGTTGGCCGATGATATCTACTCAGTACCCGTGTTTTGTACTGACCCCTACTTTTATGTTTTCTTCTTGTTTATTTGTGGAGTGCAGCAAACGTGCCGTCGCCTTCGACTCAACAGTAATTCAAGCCAGTCTTACTACACCGGAAATTCAGGGTGAGCTAATGCTTCTAGCTTGGACTGGATCTTCTTCTTCAAGTCTTGATGCCTTGAACTTCCAGCATGGACTAGCTTCTTATGTATTTTTAGCTTTTAGAATACTCTTAGTTTAGTCATTTGATCGTAGATGTTCTTGTGGTGATGACTTCCAGATTTTGGGGATAATAATAGTTATTGATTTTATTTATGAGTTTAAGTCTTCCGCATTACTTTCTGTTTATATTATATTGAAATGTTAAGGTTTAGATTGGTTGGTTCGCTCACATAGGAGGGTAAGTGTGGGTGCCAGTCGCGGCCCGAATTTGGGTCGTGACAAACTTGGTATCAGAGCATTAGGTTCGTTGGTCTCATCACACAAGAACGAGTCTAGTAGAGTCTTAAGGAACGGTAGGGGGACGCCTTTACTTTTCTTTGAGAGGCTATAAGACTTTAGGAAAATTCCATTTTTTCTTTCTTTCTTTCGTGCTACTACTTGAATCCAATTGGTATCTAGGTGATACAAATTGGTGTCTGACCATCTTCACTCTCTTTCGCAGATGGTTAGAACTAGAGCAACGACTACGCCAACACCAACACCAGCACCGGCGGGACAGGGTGCGTCTGAGCCAGCCACTGGGGCTGTAGCTCGAGGAAGAGCAGCGGCAAGAGGCCGTGGTAGAGGTCGTGGGAGGACGTCCTCTAGGGGAAGAGGACGAGCACCTAGCCCATCTGATACTAGGGCAGTGACTCCTCCACCGACTGAGGAAGTAATAAGAGAAGGGGAGGATGGGGAAAATGAACAAGTGCAGAATGAGGGATTGCCACCCCAACCTACCCCAGAGATGATCAATCAGGTTCTCGCCTATCTCAGTGGGTTGTCTGATCAAGGTCAGGCACCTCCAGTGTTTTCTGCGCCAACACCTCCGGTTTCAGAAGTACAATATGCAGCCACTATGGCTCCTCGTATGGATGCCTCATTGGACATAGGCACATTTCCACGTCTGACTACTGGGCCTATAATGACAAATGATCAGCATGAAATTTTTAGTAAGTTCTTGAAATTGAAACCTCCAGTCTTCAACGGTGCTGAATCGGAGGATGCTTATGATTTTCTGGTTGACTGTCACGAGCTACTACACAAGATGGGTATAGTAGAACGGTTTGGTGTGGAGTTTGTGACTTATCAGTTTCAAGGGAACGCCAAAATGTGGTGGCGGTCGCATATTGAGTGTCAACCAACAGAGGCACCACCTATGACTTGGGCCTCATTCTCTAACTTGTTTATGGAGAAGTATATCCCCCGGACGTTGAGGGATAGGAAAAGGGATGAGTTCTTGAGCCTAGAGCAAGATAGGATGTCGGTCAATGCATATGAGGCTAAGTTCCGTGCACTATCCAGATATGCCACCCAACTTTGTTTCAGTCCACAAGAGCGGATTCGTCGTTTTGTGAAGGGGTTGAGGTCAGAGTTGCGGATTTCAGCCTTACAGGTAGCGGCTACGGCAAAATCCTTCCAAGAAGTGGTAGATGTCGTGGTAGAGGTGGAAGGAGTGAAGCCAGATGAATTCACCATGGCATCGACATCAAAGAGGTTTCGAAAGGGAGGTGAGTTTAATGGTTCTTACTCTAGAGGACAGGGTTCCGGAGGTTACGCAGTTCGGCCCATTCAGTCTTCACCACAGACTGTAGTTGGGGGTCCACCTCCGACCGGTCAACACTTCTCTGAGAGACCTATGCATGAATCCAGAGAGTGCTATGGATGTGGGGAGATTGGACATATTAAGAGATATTGTCCAAAACAGAGTTACAGACCTCCAAATGTTAGAGGTAGAGGTGGTCATGGTAGAGGCCGTTATTCTGGAGGACGTGGTGGCCGAGATAATGGTGGCCACCAGAACGGCCGAGGTGATGGGCAACCTGTAGCCACTACATCACAACATTGTAGGGGCAACGGACAGACGGGTGAGAGGGCCCATTGCTACGCTTTCCCTGGGAGATCTGAAGCGGAGGCATCTGATGCTGTCATCACAGGTAATCTTCTGGTTTGTGATTGCATGGCTTCTGTATTGTTTGATCCTGGATCCACATTTTCTTATGTATCTTCCTCATTTGCTAATGGTCTAAATTTACATTGTGAATTACTTGATATGCCTATTCATGTTTCTACTCCGGTGGGTGAGTCTGTGGTAGTTGAAAAGGTATATAGGTCCTGTTTGGTGAACTTTGTGGGGAGCAACACTTATGTAGATTTGGTTATCTTAGAAATGGATGATTTTGATGTAATTCTGGGTATGACTTGGCTTTCTCCGCAATTTGCGATCTTGGATTGTAATGCTAAAACGGTGACGTTAGCAAAGCCTGAGACAGATCCGTTAGTGTGGGAGGGTGACTACACTTCCAATCCGGTGCGTATCATCTCCCTTCTTCGTGCTAAGAAAATGGTTAGTAAAGGGTGTTTAGCTTTCTTGGCACATCTCAAGGATGACACTACCCAAGTACCTTCGATTGAGTCGGTTTCGGTGGTCCGTGAGTTTCGGGATGTGTTCCCTGCAGATCTTCCTGATATGCCACCAGATAGGGATATTGATTTCTGTATTGACCTTGAACCGGGTACTCGCCCCATTTCTATACCCCCTTATAGAATGGCTCCTGCGAAGTTAAGAGAGTTAAGGGCACAACTTCAAGAGTTGTTGAACAAAGGCTTCATTAGACCAAGTGCATCCCCTTGGGGTGCTCCGGTTTTGTTTGTGAAGAAGAAGGATGGGAGTTTTCGGATGTGCATAGACTACCAGCAGTTGAACAAGGTAACCATAAAGAACAAGTACCCTCTTCCTCGCATTGATGACTTGTTCGATCAGTTACAAGGTGCTTGTGTCTTCTCTAAGATTGACTTGAGATCCGGTTATCATCAATTGAAAATACGGACAACGGATGTGCCAAAGACTGCTTTTCGAACGAGGTATGGGCATTACGAATTTGTAGTGATGTCTTTTGGTCTTACGAATGCCCCTGCTGCGTTCATGAGCTTGATGAACGGGATTTTTAAGCCATATTTGGACCTCTTCGTGATCGTATTTATTGATGATATACTTATATACTCAAAGAGCAAGAAAGAACATGAGGAGCATTTGAGAATGGTATTGGAAATGTTGAGGGAGAAAAAACTTTATGCCAAGTTCTCTAAGTGTGAGTTTTGGCTAGATGCAGTGTCCTTCTTGGGGCACGTGGTTTCAAAGGATGGAGTGATGGTTGATCCTTCTAAAATTGAGACAGTGAAGAATTGGGTAAGACCTACTAATGTGTCAGAAATAAGGAGCTTTGTTGGGTTAGCTAGCTATTACCGCCAATTTGTCAAGGGATTCTCTTCTATTGCTTCCCAACTGACGAACTTGACTAAGCAGAATGTTCCATTTGTATGGTCGGACGAGTGTGAAGAAAGCTTTCAGAAGCTCAAGACTCTGTTAACTACTGCACCAATTCTCACCTTGCCAGTGGAGGGTAAGAATTTCATTGTTAATTGTGATGCATCCTATTCGGGTTTGGGTGCAGTGCTAATGCAAGAGAAGAATGTAATTGCTTATGCTTCAAGACAATTAAAAGTGCATGAACGTAACTATCCAACTCATGATTTGGAATTGGCTGCGGTAGTGTTTGCATTAAAGCAATGGAGGCACTATTTATATGGGGTTAAGTGTGAGGTCTACACGGATCATCGTAGCCTTCAGTACGTCTTTACTCAGAAGGATTTGAACTTGAGACAAAGGAGATGGATGGAACTACTGAAGGACTACGACATCACTATTTTGTATCATCCGGGGAAGGCGAATGTTGTAGCGGATGATTTAAGTATAAAGGCGGGAAGCATGGGAAGTCTAGCTCACTTGCAAGCTTCTAGACGCCCATTGGCTAGAGAGGTTCAGACTCTAGCTAATGACTTGATGAGATTAGAAGTAAATGAGAAGGGAGGATTGTTGGCTTCTATGGAGGCAAGATCTTCCTTTCTTGACAAGATTAAGGGAAGACAGTCTGATGATGAGAAACTGCGCAGAATCCAAGATAAGGTATTGCGGGGAGAGGCTAAGGAAGCACAAATCGATGAGTAAGGTGTTTTGAGGATCAAGGGAAGGGTATGCGTACCCCGCGTCGATGATTTGATCAACACTATTGTGACAGAGGCTCATAGTTCAAGGTATTCGATACATCCGGGTGCAACCAAGATGTACCGTGACCTAAAGCAACACTTTTGGTGGAGTAGACTGAAGCGTGATATTGTGGATTTTATTGCCAAATGTCCAAACTATCAACAAGTAAAGCATGAACACTAAAGGCCCAGAGGAACACTTCAGAGAATGCCCATTCCGGAATGGAAATGGGAGAGAATCGCAATGGACTTCGTGGTTGGTCTTCCAAAGATGATGGGTAAGTACGATTCCATCTGGGTGATTGTTGATAGGTTAACTAAGTCTGCTCATTTCATTCCGGTCAAAGTGACTTACAATGCAGAGAAGTTAGCCAAAATTTACATCTCGGAAGAGGTGCGATTGCATGGGGTTCCACTCTCCATTATATCAGATAGAGGTACGCAGTTTACTTCTAAGTTTTGGAAAACACTGCATGCGGAATTGGGTACTAGGTTGGACCTTAGTACCGCGTTCCATCCTCAGACCGATGGTCAGTCTGAGCGAACGATTCAAGAGTTGGAGGATATGCTTCGCGCATGTGTGATAGAGTTTGGTGGCAATTGGGATAGCTTCTTACCCTTAGCGGAATTTTCATACAATAATAGCTATCACTCATGCATTGATATGGCTCCATTTGAAGCATTATATGGTAGGAGATGTAGGTCCCCCATTGGTTGGTTTGATGCGTTTGAGGTTAGACCTTGGGGTACTGATCTTTTGAGGGATTCGATGGAGAAGGTGAAATCTATTCAAGAAAAGCTTCTAGCGGCGCAAAGTAGACAAAAAGAATATGCAGATCGAAGGGTTAGAGACTTAGAGTTCATGGAGGGAGAACGAGTCTTGCTGAAGGTTTCGCCCATGAAAGGGGTGATGCGGTTTGGTAAAAGGGGTAAGCTAAGTCCAAGGTACATTGGACCATTTGAAGTACTTAAGCGAGTAGGGGAGGTGGCTTATGAGTTAGCCTTGCCTCCAGGGCTATCCGGAGTACATCCGGTATTCCATGTGTCGATGTTGAAAAGATACCATGGGGATGGAAACTACATTATCCGTTGGGATTTCAGTTCTGCTTGACGAGAATTTGTCTTATGAGGAGGAACCTGTTACCATTCTAGATAGGGAAATTTGCAAGTTGAGATCAAGGGAGATTGCATCCATCAAGGTGCAATGGAAGAATCGGCCGGTTGAAGAAGCAACTTGGGAGAAGGAGGTCAATATGCGAGAAAGATACCCATACCTGTTTACAGATTCAGGTACTCCTCTTCGCCCTTATTTTCCTTCTTGTGATCGTTCGGGGACGAACGATGGGTAAATTGGTATCTATTGTAACGACCTGTTTAGTCGTTTTGAGCAGCAGACTTCAATTTTGGAGAAACTGGCAGAAACGACGGACCGTCATGGGCACGACGGACCGTCGCAGGGTCTCGTTTCAAAACACTTAAAAAATCTTAAATTGGGTACTGAAAATCGACTCTCTGAACTTCGTGACGAATGGCAGGACGGACCGTCACAGGTGTAATGGACCGTCACAGACCCTTCAGAGAAATTGAGTCTCTAAACTCTGTGACGGGAAGCAGGACGGACCATCGCAGACGCGACGGGTCGTCACAGACTGCGCAATGTCAGTCTGGGTCGGATTTCATGATACGTTTTAATGGACGTTTTTGACTATTCTTGCCTTAATTATAAAGTTAGTGGGTTAATGTTAATAAGTCTAATTACTTGGGGGTTAAAAGAGGTAACCTTAAGTTAATTAGTGTGGCATTATTGCCATCTTTTATTCTTAATTATATACTTATTAGGGTAAAAGAAAGAGGGTTGGAATAAGAAAAAGAAAAGAACAGAAAGAGAGAGAAGGGAATCGATAGAGAGAGATAGACGATCGAGAAGGGGAAACACAAAGCTTTGGAGAAAATTTGCTTGCTTGATCACTAATCTTCGGTGGAGGTAGGTTATGGTTATTTCATGCTATTCGTAGTAAACTCTTAATAGCGAATGATATGTGTTAGTAGTATTGTGAACCTTCTATATGCTTAATTGTATGCTTGCATGAATGATGTGATTATGTAATTATGAATAAATAAGCATGATGAAGCTATTGAATCCCAAATGTTGAAAAGAAACCCTAATCTACTTTGTTAATGATGATGCCTTGGTATAAAAGAAGGCTTGATGAATGAAAGTAGTGAGATTAGGGGATCGGGTGCCACGTTCCGGTACCAGGATAGTATATGAGGATCGGAGTGTCACGTTCCGACACCAGGATAGAATATGGATCGGGTGCCACGTTCTGGTACCAGGATAGAATATGGATCGGGTGTCACGTTCCGACACCAGGATAGAATATGGATCGAGTGCCACGTTCCGGTACCAGGATAGTATATGAGGATCGGAGTGTCACATTCCGACACCAGGATAGAATATGGATCGGGTGCCACGTTCCGGTACCAGGATAGAATATGGATCGGGTTTCACGTTCCGACACCAGGATAGAATATGGATCGGGTGCCACGTTCCGGTACCAGGATAGTATATGAGGATCGGAGTGTCACGTACCGACACGAGGGGAATAAAGATAAAAAATCTTGAAAGATGTTAATATATTCAATCTAATGAACCTAATTCCCAAATGAGTATGATGAGGAGGCGTGAGTCCTCATTGATGAGCTTGGTGTTGTAACCAAGGGCTATGGTAATTGTAAATGCTGCATGCTAAGGATATTAGTTGATTTTATGATATTATCTATATATACTGTTTTCTATTTTGAGTTGGCCGATGATATCTACTCAGTACCCGTGTTTTGTACTGACCCCTACTTTTATGTTTTCTTCTTGTTTATTTGTGGAGTGCAGCAAACGTGCCGTTGCCTTCGACTCAACAGTAATTCAAGCCAGTCTTACTACACCAGAAATTCAGGGTGAGCTAATGCTTCTAGCTTGGACTGGATCTTCTTCTTCAAGTCTTGATGCCTTGAACTTCCGGCATGGACTAGCTTCTTATGTATTTTTAGCTTTTAGAATACTCTTAGTTTAGTCATTTGATCGTAGATGTTCTTGTGGTGATGACTTTCAGATTTTGGGGATAATAATAGTTATTGATTTTATTTATGAGTTTAAGTCTTCCGCATTACTTTCTGTTTATATTATATTGAAATGTTATGGTTTAGATTGGTTGGTTCGCTCACATAGGAGGGTAAGTGTGGGTGCCAGTCGCGGCCCGAATTTGGGTCGTGACAATATGACTCTTACTTTAATTGATTATTTTATTTAAATAAAAAATTAACAAGATATCATAATATATCGTCGTTAAATCTTTAATATTATAAGAAAATATTAAAATTGTTGGAATAAATTATCATCTTTCCTTAAAATGATTAAATTCTTAGATAATGCGTAATTTTTTTTTGAAGGATCCTATATAGATGTACCTTATCAAAATTTTATTGTATCATATATTTTTGAGAAATCCACAAAAATCAAATAGCAAGAAAAATAAAAAATAAAAGTTAGAGATAAGGGTCAAAAACACATCTAAACTATTCACTTTTTTGAGCTTCATGCCTAAACTATTGAGAGTGTAAGTTTCATATCTAAACTATCACGTTTTAGTTTGAGAAACATACCTTAGTGGTGTGTGTAATGCACCCTCTCTTTTATTTGAAAAAATCTTGACACATGACATTTCACATAAATTAAATTTTTACCTAGATAAAAATTGAATAATAAAATATTAGTATTGATTAAAAATTAATGATTGAAGTGTTACTATCCATATAAAAAATTAAATTATTTTTCTTACCCCACTCCACCAGCTCCTCCACATACCCCCCGCCCGACAAACCCCATCCTTTTTTTTTTCAAAAAAAAAACACTATAAAATATTCTTAAAAAATTTCATATTTCATCCTCCCCCCTCCCCTCAAACCCCCCCCCCCTCCCCATGATAGAAATTGACGTAAATTATTTTTAAAAGAATTAAAAAACTACCCCATCCTATTTAACCACCCGCTTCTAATTTTTATTTTTTTACGTTCTTCTCATTTTTGTGTTAGATATGCACGTACATATATTTTTACGAAAAAAAATTCTACTAGTGTACCGAATATAACATAAATAATTAATAAATTTTAAAAAGTCTTGTGGAGGCAAGCAAAAATAATTTTTGATATGTATATCTAAACATTGGAAAAAAAATTTGAAAGCGGAGGGTTAAGTGAGATGGGTAGAATTATTTTTTAAAAAAAATAAAATAATATCTAAATTAGTATTTAAGGAGGGGGAGTAGATGAAGTGAACAAAAAGAAAATACTTTTATATGAGAAATT